>NW_028124982.1:0-120393 GCF_965194825.1 Balaenoptera physalus | reverse complement strand
AACAAGTCAAAAGAGATTCACGATACCCAGTGGGGCTTTCCCTGATTCAACTTTTTTCTACGACAGCTTATCTGCCTGCAGCAAAGTGCCTAAACAAAGGATGCGTGAGGGAGACAGGTGCCTGTGCTTCTTCCAAAGACCTGCAGTGTTACACCAAGAACAGTGCTAAAATTGTACTTGGATGCAAGCCGACCACCTCCTTGAGGATGCGTGACTCTAAGTGTAAAAGGTGAAAAGGGATTCGAAGCAGAGTGTTTTTCTCAATAGAGTTCAGCTAGGGGAATGAGGTTACATCCATTGCATGGAGGATAGTCTAGAAGTGTGTTCCTGAATCCTGTGTAGAGCTGAGGTCATCTGGCTCTCCCAGGGAGGAGTGCAGTGTGTTGCCTTTCTTTAGCCAACACTGAGGTGTTCCAAAAGGCCTACGGGGCAGAAGTTGCTTAGCTGGCCCTGAGCTTCTTGGCTCTACTCAGTATACTGGTACTGAAACGGTTTCTAAAGAAAGGTCCTTAGGAGTCTTGAAAAGCTTACTACGGTAAAAGTAAAGCAGAACAGTGAAGAAGGCCTCATGGAGCTGCTCCATGCCTCCCGTTTGGCAAGGGAAATCGGGGCCTTCCTTGGAGGCTAGGGCTCACGTTGACTTTGACTTTAGGTGTAGAGCAGAGCAAGGTGAGCTTCCAACTAGGAACTGGAAGCACAAGTTTTCTTATGGGATAACCCAATATCTTCTCTGAAACATGCCGGCAGTGACTACAACTCTGGCAACAGCAATGCTTTTCAGGTATATTCGAGGCCACATGAACGGAGCTTTCATAATGGGCAAACAGGCCTTGTGCCATCAGTCTCCAATTTCTAGGTTGACACGCAGCATACTCGCTGAACCAGGGCTTCCTGGCTCTAGGCAATATTCTGATATCGAAACGGGTACTGAAGCAGGGTCTTTAGGAGTCTTGGAAAGCTTACTACCGTTAAACTAAAGCAGAACAGCGTTGAAAGCCTCAGGGAACTGCTGCATGCCTCCCGTTTTGGAAGGATATTCAGGGCCTTACATAGAGGCTAGCGCTCCCTTGACTTTAACTTTAGTTACAGTGCGGAGCAAGGGGAGCTTCCAACTAGGTACTGGAAGCACAAGGTTTCTTATGGGAAACTCAGTATCTTATCCGAACTATGCATGCAGTGACTAAAACCCCGGCAACAACAAAGCCTTTCAGGAATCTTCGAGGCCGCATAAACGGTGCTTTCATAATGGGCAAACAAGCCTTGTGCCATCAGTCTTCAATATGTAAGTTGATACGCAGCACTCACGCAGGACGAAAGCTTCCTGACCCTAGGCAGTTTTCTGATACCTAAAGGAGTGCTGAAGCAAGGTCTCTAGGAGTATTGGAAAGCATACTGCCGTAAAACTAAAGCAGAACAGCGTTGAAGTCCTCATGGAGATGCTGCATGCCTCCCGTTTTGTAAGGATATTCAGGGCCTTACTTCGAGGCAAGTGCTCCCCTTGACATTCACTTTAGTTATAGAGCAGAGCAGGGTGAGCTTCCAACTAGGAACTGGAAGCACAAGGTTTCTTTCGTGAAAACTCATTTTCTTCGCAGAAGCAGGCAGGCAGTGACTAAATCCCTGGCAACAACAATGCTTTTCAGGTATCTTCGAGGCCGCATGAACGGAGCTTTCCTAATGAGAAAACAAGCCTTGTGCCATCAGTCTCCAATTTCTAGGTTGACACGTAGCATACACGGAGGACCAGAGCTTCCTGGCTCTATGCAGTGTTCTGTTACCAAAACGGGTGCTGAAGGAAGGTTCCTAGGAGTCTTGGAAAGCTTACTACCGCTAAACTAAAGAAGAACAGCCATGAAGGCCTCATGGAACTGCTGCATGCCTCCCGCTTTGCAAGGATAATCAGGGCCTTACTTGGAGGTTGGTGCTCACGTTGACTCTCACTTTTGGCATAGAGGAGCGCAGGTTGAGCTTCCAACTTGGAACTGGAAGCACAAAGTTTCTTTCCAGAAAACTCATTTTCTTCTCTGAGCCATGCCGGCAGTAACTCAAAGCACCGTAACAACAGTGCTTTTCTGGTAGCTTCGAGACTGCATGAGTGGAGCTTTCAAAATGGGAAAGCAAGATCTGTGTCTCAGTCTCACATTTCCAGATTGACACGCAGCATAAGGACATGTTGATGTTAACAAGTCAAAAGAGATTCACGATACCCAGTGGGGCTTTCCCTGATTCAACTTTTTTCTACGACAGCTTATCTGCCTGCAGCAAAGTGCCTAAACAAAGGATGCGTGAGGGAGACAGGTGCCTGTGCTTCTTTCAAAGACCTGCAGTGTTACACCAAGAACAGTGCTAAAATTGTACTTGGATGCAAGCCGACCACCTCCTTGAGGATGCGTGACTCTAAGTGTAAAAGGTGAAAAGGGATTCGAAGCAGAGTGTTTTTCTCAATAGAGTTCAGCTAGGGGAATGAGGTTACATCCATTGCATGGAGGATAGTCTAGAAGTGTGTTCCTGAATCCTGTGTAGAGCTGAGGTCATCTGGCTCTCCCAGGGAGGAGTGCAGTGTGTTGCCTTTCTTTAGCCAACACTGAGGTGTTCCAAAAGGCCTACGGGGCAGAAGTTGCTTAGCTGGCCCTGAGCTTCTTGGCTCTACTCAGTATACTGGTACTGAAACGGTTTCTAAAGAAAGGTCCTTAGGAGTCTTGAAAAGCTTACTACGGTAAAAGTAAAGCAGAACAGTGAAGAAGGCCTCATGGAGCTGCTCCATGCCTCCCGTTTGGCAAGGCAAATCAGGGCATTCCTTCGAGGCTAGGGCTCACGTTGACTTTGACTTTAGGTGTAGAGCAGAGCAGGGTGAGCTTCCAACTTGGAACTGGAAGCACAAGGTTTCTTATGGGATAACTCAATATCTTCTCAGAAACATGCCGGCAGTGACTACAACACTGGCAACAGCAATGCTTTTCAGGTATATTCGAGGCCACATGAACGGAGCTTTCATAATGGGCAAACAGGCCTTGTGCCATCAGTCTCCAATTTCTAGGTTGACACGCAGCATACTCGCTGAACCAGGGCTTCCTGGCTCTAGGCAATTTTCTGATATCGAAACGGGTGCTGAAGCAGGGTCTTTAGGAGTCTTGGAAAGCTTACTACCGTTAAACAAAAGCAGAACAACGTTGAAAGCCTTAGGGAACTGCTGCATGCTTCCCGTTTTGGAAGGATATTCAGGGCCTTACATAGAGGCGAGCGCTCCCTTGACTTTAACTTTAGTTACAGGGCAGAGCAAGGGGAGCTTCCAACTAGGTACTGGAAGCACAAGGTTTCTTATGGGAAAACTCAATATCTTATCCGAACGATGCATGCAGTGACTAAAACCCCGGCAGCAACAAAGCCTTTCAGGAATCTTCGAGGCCGCATAAACGGTGGTTTTATAATGGGCAAACAAGCCGTGTGCCATCTCTCTTCAATATATAAGTTGATACGCAGCACTCACGCAGGCCGAAATCTTCCTGGCTCCAGGCAGTTTTCTGATACCGAAACGGGTGCTGAAGCAAGGTCTCTAGGAGTATTGGAAAGCTTACTACCGTAAACCTAAAGCAGAACAGCGTTGAAGTCCTCATGGAGATGCTGCATGCCTCCCGTTTTGTAAGGATATTCAGGGCCTTACTTCGAGGCAAGTGGTCCCCTTGACTTTCAATTTAGTTATAGAGCAGAGCAGGGTGAGCTTCCAACTAGGAACTGGAAGCACTAGGTTTCTTTCGGGAAAACTCATTTTCTTCACAGAAGCAGGCAGGCAGTGACTACATCCCTGGCAACAACAATGCTTTTCAGGTATCTTTGAGGCCGCATGAACGGAGCTTTCCTAATGAGAAAACAAGCCTTGTTCCAACAGTCTACAATTTCTAGGTTGACACGCAGCATACACGGAGGACCAGAGCTTCCTGGCTCTATGCAGTGTTCTGTTACCGAAACGGGTGCTGAAGGAAAGTTCCTAGGAGTCTTGGAAAGCTTACTACCGCTAAACTAAAGAAGAACAGCCATGAAGGCCTCATGGAACTGCTGCATGCCTCCCGCTTTGCAATGATAATCAGGGCCTTACTTGGAGGTTGGTGCTCACGTTGACTCTCACTTTTGGTATAGAGGAGCGCAGGTTGAGCTTCCATCTTGGAACTGGTAGCACAAAGTTTCTTTCCAGAAAACTCATTTTCTTCTCTGAGCCATGCCGGCAGTAACTCAAAGCACCGTAACAAGAGTGCTTTTCTGGAAGCTTCGAGACTGCATAAGTGGAGCTTTCAAAATGGGAAAGCAAGATCTGTGTCTCAGTCTCACATTTCCAGATTGACACGCAGCATAAGGACATGTTGATGTTAACAAGTCAAAAGAGATTCACGATACCCAGTGGGGCTTACCCTGATTCAACTTTCTTCTACGACAGCTTATCTGCCTGCAGCAACGTGCCTAAACAAAGGATGCGTGAGGGAGACAGGTGCCTGTGCTTCTTCCAAAGACCTGCAATGTTACACCAAGAACAGTGCTTAAATTGTACTTGGATGCAAGCCGACCACCTCCTTGAGGATGCGTGACTCTAAGTGTAAAAGGTGAAAAGGGATTCGAAGCAGAGTGTTTTTCTCAATAGACTTCAGCTAGGGGAATGAGGTTACATCCATTGCATGGAGGACAGTCTAGAAGTGTGTTCCTGAATCCTGTGTAGAGCTGAGGTCATCTGGCTCTCCCAGAGAGGAGTGCACTGTGTTGCCTTTCTCTAGCCAACACTGAGGTGTTCCAAAAGGCCTACGGGGCAGAATTTGCTTAGCTGGCCCTGAGCTTCTTGGCTCTACTCAGTATACTGGTACTGAAACGGTTTCTAAAGAAAGGTCCTTAGGAGTCTTGAAAAGGTTACTACGGTAAAAGTAAAGCAGAACAGTGAAGAAGGCCTCATGGAGCTGCTCCATGCTTCCCGTTCGGCAAGGCAAATCAGGGCCTGCCTTCGAGGCTAGGGCTCACGTTGACTTTGACTTTAGGTGTAGAGCAGAGGAGGGTGAGCTTCCAACGAGGAACTGGAAGCACAAGGTTTCTTATGGGATAACTCAATATCTTCTCAGAAACATGCCGGCAGTGACTACAACTCTGGCAACAGCAATGCTTTTCAGGTATATTCGAGGCCACATGAACGGAGTTTTCATAATGGGCAAACAGGCCTTGTGCCATCAGTCTCCGATTTCTAGGTTGACACGCAGCATACTCGCTGAACCAGGGCTTCCTGGCTCTAGGCAATTTTCTGATATCGAAAAGGGTGCTGAAGCAGGGTCTTTAGGAGTCTTGGAAAGCTTACTACCGTTAAACAAAAGCAGAACAGCGTTGAAAGCCTCAGGGAACTGCTGCATGACTCCCGTTTTGGAAGGATATTCAGGGCCTTACATAGAGGCGAGCGCTCCCTTGATTTTAACGTTAGTTACAGTGCAGAGCAAGGGGAGTTTCCAACTAGGTACTGGAAGCACAAGGTTTCTTATGGGAAAACTCAATATCTTATCCGAACTATGCATGCAGTGACTAAAACCCCGGCAACAACAAAACCTTTCAGGAATCTTCGAGGCCGCATAAACGGTGCTTTCATAATGGGCAAACAAGCCTTGTGCCATCAGTCTTCAATATGTAAGTTGATACGCAGCACTCACGCAGGACGAAAGCTTCCTGGCCCTAGTTAGTTTTCTGATACCGAAACGGGTGCTGAAGCAAGGTCTCTAGGAGTATTGGAAAGCATACTGCCGTAAAACTAAAGCAGAACAGCGTTGAAGTCCTCATGGAGATGCTGCATGCCTCCCGTTTTATAAGGATATTCAGGGCCTTACTTCGAGGCAAGTGCTCCCCTTGACATTCACTTGAGTTATAGAGCAGAGCAGGGTGAGCTTCCAACTAGGAACAGGAAGCACAAGGTTTCTTTCGGGAAAACTCATTTTCTTCGCAGAAGCAGGCAGGCAGTGACTAAATCCCTGGCAACAACAATGCTTTTCAGGTATCTTCGAGGCCGCATGAACGGAGCTTTCCTAATTAGAAAACAAGCCTTGTGCCATCAGACTCCAATTACTAGGTTGACACGCAGCATACACGGAGGACCAGAGCTTCCTGGCTCTATGCAGTGTTCTGTTACCGAAACGGGTGCTGAAGGAAGGTTCCTAGGAGTCTTGGAAAGCTTACTACCGCTAAATTAAAGAAGAACAGCCATGAAGGCCTCATGGAACTGCTGCATGCCTCCCGCTTTGCAAGGATAATCAGGGCCTTACTTGGAGGTTGGTGCTCACGTTGACTCTCACTTTTGGTATAGAGGAGCGCAGGTTGAGCATCCAACTTGGAACTGGAAGCACAAAGTTTCTTTCCAGAAAACTCATTTTCTTCTCTGAGCCATGCTGGCAGTAACTCAAAGCACCGTAACAACAGTGCTTTTCTGGTAGCTTCGAGACTGCATGAGTGGAGCTTTCAAAATGGGAAAGCAAGATCTGTGTCTCAGTCTCACATTTCCAAATTGACACGCAGCATAAGGACATGTTGATGTTAACAAGTCAAAAGAGATTCACGATACCCAGTGGGGCTTTCCCTGATTCAACTTTTTTCTACGACAGCTTATCTGCCTGCTGCAAAGTGCCTAAACAAAGGATGCGATAGGGAGACAGTTGCCTGTGCTTCTTCCAAAGACCTGCAGTGTTACACCAAGACAGTGCTTAAATTGTACTTGGATGCAAGCCGACCACCTCCTTGAGGATGCGTGACTCTAAGTGTAAAAGGTGAAAAGGGATTCGAAGCAGAGTGTTTTTCTCAATAGAGTTCAGCTAGGGGAATGAGGTTACATCCATTGCATGGAGGACAGTCTAGAAGTGTGTTCCTGAATCCTGTGTAGAGCTGAGGTCATCTGGCTCTCCCAGGGAGGAGTGCAGTGTGTTGCCTTTCTCTAGCCAACACTGAGGTGTTCCAAAAGGCCTACGGGGCAGAAGTTGCTTAGCTGGCCCTGGCCTTCTTGGCTCTACTCAGTATACTGGTACTGAAACGGTTTCTAAAGAAAGGTCCTTAGGAGTCTTGAAAAGCTTACTACGGTAAAAGTAAAGCAGAACAGTGAAGAAGGCCTCATGGAGCTGCTCCATGCCTCCCGTTTGGCAAGGGAAATCGGGGCCTTCCTTCGAGGCTAGGGCTCACGTTGACTTTGACTTTAGGTGTAGAGCAGAGCAGGGTGAGCTTCCAACTAGGAAGTGGAAACACAAGGTTTCTTATGGGATAACTCAATATCTTCTCAGAAACATGCCGGCAGTGACTACAACTCTGGCAACAGCAATGCTTTTCAGGTATATTCGAGGCCACATGAACGGAGCTTTCATAATGGGCAAACAGGCCTTGTGCCATCAGTCTCCAATTTCTAGGTTGACACGCAGCATACTCGCTGAACCAGGGCTTCCTGGCTCTAGGCAATTTTCTGATATCGAAACGGGTGCTGAAGCAGGGTCTTTAGGAGTCTTGGAAAGCTTACTACCGTTAAACAAAAGCAGAACAGCGTTGAAAGCGTCAGGGAACTGCTGCATGCCTCCCCTTTTGGAAGGATATTCAGGGCCTTACATAGAGGCTAGCGCTCCCTTGACTTTAACTTTAGTTACAGGGCAGAGAAAGGGGAGCTTCCAACTAGGTGCTGGAAGCACAAGGTTTCTTATGGGAAAACTCAATATCTTATCCGAACTATGCATGCAGTGACTAAAACCCCGGCAACAACAAAGCCTTTCAGGAATCTTCGAGGCCGCATAAACGGTGCTTTCATAATGGTCAAAGAAGCCTTGTGCCATCAGTCTTCAATATGTAAGTTGATACGCAACACTCACGCATGACGTAAGCTTCCGGGCTCCAGGAAGTTTTCTGATACCGAAACGGGTGCTGAAGCAAGTTCTCTAGGAGTATTGGAAAGCATACTGCCGTAAAACAAAAGCAGAACAGCGTTGAAGTCCTCATGGAGATGCTGCATGCCTCCCGTTTTGTAAGGATATTCAGGGCCTTACTTCGAGGCAAGTGCTCCCCTTTACATTCACTTTAGTTATAGAGCAGAGCAGGGTGAGCTTCCAACTAGGAACAGGAAGCACAAGGTTTCTTTCGGGAAAACTCATTTTCTTCGCAGAAGCAGGCAGGCAGTGACTACATCCCTGGCAACAACAATGCTTTTCAGGTATCTTCGAGGCCGCATGAACGGAGCTTTCCTAATGAGAAAACAATCCTTGTGCCAGCAGTCTACAATTTCTAGGTTGACACGTAGCATACACGGAGGACCAGAGCTTCCTGGCTCTCTGCAGTGTTCTGTTACCGAAACGGGTGCTGAAGGAAGGTTCCTAGGAGTCTTGGAAAGCTTACTACCGCTAAACTAAAGAAGAACAGCGATGAAGGCCTCATGGAACTGCTGCATGCCTCCCGCTTTGCAAGGATAATCAGGGACTTACTTGGAGGTTGGTGCTCACGTTGACTCTCACTTTTGGTATAGAGGAGCGCAGGTTGAGCATCCAACTTGGAACTGGAAGCACAAAGTTTCTTTCCGGAAAACTCATTTTCTTCTCTGACCCATGCCGGCAGTAACTGAAAGCACCGTAACAACAGTGCTTTTCTGGTAGCTTGGAGACTGCATGAGTGGAGCTTTCAAAATGGGAAAGCAAGATCTGTGTCTCAGTCTCACATTTCCAGATTGACACGCAGCATAAGGACATGTTGATGTTAACAAGTCAAAAGAGATTCACGATACCCAGTGGGGCTTTCCCTGATTCAACTTTTTTCTACGACAGCTTATCTGCCTGCAGCAAAGTGCCTAAACAAAGGATGCGTGAGGGAGACAGGTGCCTGTGCTTCTTCCAAAGACCTGCAGTGTTACACCAAGACAGTGCTTAAATTGTACTTGGATGCAAGCCGACCACCTCCTTGAGGATGCGTGACTCTAAGTGTAAAAGGTGAAAAGGGATTTGAAGCAGAGTGTTTTTCTCAATAGAGTTCAGCTAGGGGAATGAGGTTACATGCATTGCATGGAGGACAGTCTAGAAGTGTGTTCCTGAATCCTGTGTAGAGCTGAGGTCATCTGGCTCTCCCAGGGAGGAGTGCAGTGTGTTGCCTTTCTCTAGCCAACACTGAGGTGTTCCAAAAGGCCTACGGGGCAGAAGTTGCTTAGCTGGCCCTGAGCTTCTAGGCTCTACTCAGTATACTGGTACTGAAACGGTTTCTAAAGAAAGGTCCTTAGGAGTCTTGAAAGCTTACTACGGTAAAAGTAAAGCAGAACAGTGAAGAAGGCCTCATGGAGCTGCTCCATGCCTCCTCTTTGGCAAGGGAAATCGGGGCCTTCCTTGGAGGCTAGGGCTCACGTTGACTTTGACTTTAGAGGTAGAGCAGAGCAGGGTGAGCTTCCACCTAGGAAATGGAAGCACAAGGTTTCTTATGGGAAAACTCAATATCTTCTCAGAAACATGCCGGCAGTGACTACAACTCTGGCAACAGCAATGCTTTTCAGGTATATTCGAGGCCACATGAACGGAGCTTTCATAATGGGCAAACAGGCCTTGTGCCATCAGTCTCCAATTTCTAGGTTGACACGCAGCATACTCGCTGAACCAGGGCTTCCTGGCTCTAGGCAATTTTCTGATATCGAAACGGGTGCTGAAGCAGGGTCTTTAGGAGTCTTGGAAAGCTTACTAGCGTTAAACAAAAGCAGAACAGCGTTGAAAGCCTCAGGGAACTGCTGCATGCCTCCCGTTTTGGAAGGATATTCAGGGCCTTACATAGAGGCTAGCGCTCCCTTGACTTTAACTTTAGTTACAGTGCAGAGCAAGGGGAGCTTCCAACTAGGTACTGGAAGCACAAGGTTTCTTATGGGAAAACTCAATATCTTATTCGAACTATGCATGCAGTGACTAAAACCCCGGCAACAACAAACCCTTTCAGGAATCTTCGAGGCCGCATAAACGGTGCTTTCATAATGGGCAAACAAGCCTTGTGCCATCAGTCTTCAATATGTAAGTTGATACGCAGCACTCACGCAGGACGAAAGCTTCCTGGCCCTAGTCAGTTTTCTGATACCTAAACGGGTGCTGAAGCAAGGTCTCTAGGAGTATTGGAAAGCATACTGCCGTAAAACTAAAGCAGAACAGCGTTGAAGTCCTCATGGAGATGCTGCATGCCTCCCGTTTTGTAAGGATATTCAGGGCCTTACTTCGAGGCAAGTGCTCCCCTTGACATTCAGTTTAGTTATAGAGCAGAGCAGCGTGAGCTTCCAACTAGGAACAGGAAGCACAAGGTTTCTTTCGGGAAAACTCATTTTCTTCGCAGAAGCAGGCAGGCAGTGACTACATCCCTGGCAACAACAATGCTTTTCTGGTATCTTCGAGGCTGCATGAACGGAGCTTTCCTAATGAGAAAACAAGCCTTGTGCCATCAGTCTACAATTTCTAGGTTGACACGCAGCATACACGGAGGACCAGAGCTTCCTAGCTCTATGCAGTGTTCTGTTACCGAAACGGGTGCTGAAGATAGGTTCCTAGGAGTCTTGGAAAGCTTACTACCGCTATACTAAAGAAGAACAGCCATGAAGGCCTCATGGAACTGCTGCATGCCTCCCGCTTTGCAAGGATAATCAGGGCCTTACTTGGAGGTTGGTGCTCACTTTGACTCTCACTTTTGGCATAGAGGAGTGCAGGTTGAGCTTCCAACTTGGAACTGGAAGCACAAAGTTTCTTTCCAGAAAACTCATTTTCTTCTCTGAGCCATGCCGGCAGTAACTCAAAGCACCGTAACAACAGTGCTTTTCTGGTAGCTTCGAGATTGCATGAGTGGAGCTTTCCAAATGGGAAAGCAAGATCTGTGTCTCAGTCTCACATTTCCAGATTGACACGCAGCATAAGGACATGTTGATGTTAACAAGTCAAAAGAGATTCACGATACCCAGTGGGGCTTTCCCTGATTCAACTTTTTTCTACGACAGCTTATCTGCCTGCAGCAAAGTGCCTAAACAAAGGATGTGTGAGGGAGACAGGTGCCTGTGCTTCTTCCAAAGACCTGCAGTGTTACACCAAGACAGTGCTTAAATTGTACTTGGATGCAAGCCGACCACCTCCTTGAGGATGCGTGACTCTAAGAGTAAAAGGTGAAAAGGGATTCGAAGCAGAGTGTTTTTCTCAATAGAGTTCAGCTAGGGGAATGAGGTTACATCCATTGCATGGAGGACAGTCTAGAAGTGTGTTCCTCAATCCTGTGTAGAGCTGAGGTCATCTGGCTCTCCCAGGGAGGAGTGCAGTGTGTTGCCTTTCTCTAGCCAACACTGAGGTGTTCCAAAAGGCCTACGGGGCAGAAGTGGCTTAGCTGGCCCTGAGCTTCTTGGCTCTACTCAGTATACTGGTACTGAAACGGTTTCTAAAGAAAGGTCCTTAGGAGTCTTGAAAAGCTTACTACGGTAAAAGTAAAGCAGAACAGTGAAGAAGGCCTCATGGAGCTGCTCCATGCCTCCCGTTCGGCAAGGCAAATCAGGGCATTCTTTCGAGGCTAGGGCTCACGTTGACTTTGACTTTAGGTGTAGAGCAGAGCAGGGTGAGCTTCCAACTAGGAACTGGAAGCACAAGGTTTCTTATGGGATAACTCAATCTCTTCTCAGAAACATGCCGGCAGTGACTACAACTCTGGCAACAGCAATGCTTTTCAGGTATATTCGAGGCCACATGAACGGAGCTTTCATAATGGGCAAACAGGCCTTGTGCCATCAGTCTCCAATTTCTAGGTTGACACGCAGCATACTCGCTGAACCAGGGCTTCCTGGCTCTAGGCAATTTTCTGATATCGAAACGGGTGCTGAAGCAGGGTCTTTAGGAGTCTTGGAAAGCTTACTAGCGTTAAACAAAAGCAGAACAGCGTTGAAAGCCTCAGGGAACTGCTGCATGCCTCCCGTTTTGGAAGGATATTCAGGGCCTTACATAGAGGCTAGCGCTCCCTTGACTTTAACTTTAGTTACAGTGCAGAGCAAGGGGAGCTTCCAACTAGGTACTGGAAGCACAAGGTTTCTTATGGGAAAACTCAATATCTTATTCGAACTATGCATGCAGGGACTAAAACCCCGGCAACAACAAACCCTTTCAGGAATCTTCGAGGCCGCATAAACGGTGCTTTCATAATGGGCAAACAAGCCTTGTGCCATCAGTCTTCAATATGTAAGTTGATACGCAGCACTCACGCAGGACGAAAGCTTCCTGGCCCTAGTCAGTTTTCTGATACCGAAACGGGTGCTGAAGCAAGGTCTCTAGGAGTATTGGAAAGCATACTGCCGTAAAACTAAAGCAGAACAGCGTTGAAGTCCTCATGGAGATGCTGCATGCCTCCCGTTTTGTAAGGATATTCAGGGCCTTACTTCGAGGCAAGTGCTCCCCTTGACATTCAGTTTAGTTATAGAGCAGAGCAGCGTGAGCTTCCAACTAGGAACAGGAAGCACAAGGTTTCTTTCGGGAAAACTCATTTTCTTCGCAGAAGCAGGCAGGCAGTGACTACATCCCTGGCAACAACAATGCTTTTCTGGTATCTTCGAGGCTGCATGAACGGAGCTTTCCTAATGAGAAAACAAGCCTTTTGCCATCAGTCTACAATTTCTAGGTTGACACGCAGCATACACGGAGGACCAGAGCTTCCTAGCTCTATGCAGTGTTCTGTTACCGAAACGGGTGCTGAAGATAGGTTCCTAGGAGTCTTGGAAAGCTTACTACCGCTATACTAAAGAAGAACAGCCATGAAGGCCTCATGGAACTGCTGCATGCCTCCCGCTTTGCAAGGATAATCAGGGCCTTACTTGGAGGTTGGTGCTCACTTTGACTCTCACTTTTGGCATAGAGGAGTGCAGGTTGAGCTTCCAACTTGGAACTGGAAGCACAAAGTTTCTTTCCAGAAAACTCATTTTCTTCTCTGAGCCATGCCGGCAGTAACTCAAAGCACCGTAACAACAGTGCTTTTCTGGTAGCTTCGAGATTGCATGAGTGGAGCTTTCCAAATGGGAAAGCAAGATCTGTGTCTCAGTCTCACATTTCCAGATTGACACGCAGCATAAGGACATGTTGATGTTAACAAGTCAAAAGAGATTCACGATACCCAGTGGGGCTTTCCCTGATTCAACTTTTTTCTACGACAGCTTATCTGCCTGCAGCAAAGTGCCTAAACAAAGGATGCGTGAGGGAGACAGGTGCCTGTGCTTCTTCCAAAGACCTGCAGTGTTACACCGAGAACAGTGCTTAAATTGTACTTGGATGCAAGCCGACCACCTCCTTGAGGATGCGTGACTCTAAGAGTAAAAGGTGAAAAGGGATTCGAAGCAGAGTGTTTTTCTCAATAGAGTTCAGCTAGGGGAATGAGGTTACATCCATTGCATGGAGGACAGTCTAGAAGTGTGTTCCTCAATCCTGTGTAGAGCTGAGGTCATCTGGCTCTCCCAGGGAGGAGTGCAGTGTGTTGCCTTTCTCTAGCCAACACTGAGGTGTTCCAAAAGGCCTACGGGGCAGAAGTGGCTTAGCTGGCCCTGAGCTTCTTGGCTCTACTCAGTATACTGGTACTGAAACGGTTTCTAAAGAAAGGTCCTTAGGAGTCTTGAAAAGCTTACTACGGTAAAAGTAAAGCAGAACAGTGAAGAAGGCCTCATGGAGCTGCTCCATGCCTCCCGTTCGGCAAGGCAAATCAGGGCATTCTTTCGAGGCTAGGGCTCACGTTGACTTTGACTTTAGGTGTAGAGCAGAGCAGGGTGAGCTTCCAACTAGGAACTGGAAGCACAAGGTTTCTTATGGGATAACTCAATATCTTCTCAGAAACATGCCGGCAGTGACTACAACTCTGGCAACAGCAATGCTTTTCAGGTATATTCGAGGCCACATGAACGGAGCTTTCATAATGGGCAAACAGGCCTTGTGCCATCAGTCTCCAATTTCTAGGTTGACACGCAGCATACTCGCTGAACCAGGGCTTCCTGGCTCTAGGCAATTTTCTGATATCGAAACGGGTGCTGAAGCAGGGTCTTTAGGAGTCTTGGAAAGCTTACTACCGTTAAACAAAAGCAGAACAGCGTTGAAAGCGTCAGGGAACTGCTGCATGCCTCCCCTTTTGGAAGGATATTCAGGGCCTTACATAGAGGCTAGCGCTCCCTTGACTTTAACTTTAGTTACAGGGCAGAGAAAGGGGAGCTTCCAACTAGGTGCTGGAAGCACAAGGTTTCTTATGGGAAAACTCAATATCTTATCCGAACTATGCATGCAGTGACTAAAACCCCGGCAACAACAAAGCCTTTCAGGAATCTTCGAGGCCGCATAAACGGTGCTTTCATAATGGGCAAACAAGCCTTGTGCCATCAGTCTTCAATATGTAAGTTGATACGCAACACTCACGCATGACGTAAGCTTCCGGGCTCTAGGAAGTTTTCTGATACCGAAACGGGTGCTGAAGCAAGGTCTCTAGGAGTATTGGAAAGCTTACTACCGTAAACCTAAAGCAGAACAGCGTTGAAGTCCTCATGGAGATGCTGCATGCCTCCCGTTTTGTAAGGATATTCAGGGCCTTACTTCGAGGCAAGTGGTCCCCTTGACTTTCACTTTAGTTATAGAGCAGAGCAGGGTGAGCTTCCAACTAGGAACTGGAAGCACAAGGTTTCTTTCGGGAAAACTCATTTTCTTCACAGAAGCAGGCAGGCAGTGACTACATCCCTGGCAACAACAATGCTTTTCAGGTATCTTCGAGGCCGCATGAACGGAGCTTTCCTAATGAGAAAACAAGCCTTTTTCCAACAGTCTACAATATCTAGGTTGACACGCAGCATACACGGAGGACCAGAGCTTCCTGGCTCTATGCAGTGTTCTGTTACCGAAACGGGTGCTGAAGGAAAGTTCCTAGGAGTCTTGGAAAGCTTACTACCGCTAAACTAAAGAAGAACAGCCATGAAGACCTCATGGAACTGCTGCATGCCTCCCGCTTTGCAATGATAATCATGGCCTTACTTGGAGGTTGGTGCTCACGTTGACTCTCACTTTTGGTATAGAGGAGCGCAGGTTGAGCTTCCATCTTGGAACTGGTAGCACAAAGTTTCTTTCCAGAAAACTCATTTACTTCTCTGACCCATGCCGGCAGTAACTCAAAGCACCGTAACAAGAGTGCTTTTCTGGTAGCTTCGAGACTGCATGAGTGGAGCTTTCAAAATGGGAAAGCAAGATCTGTGTCTCAGTCTCACATTTCCAGATTGACACGCAGCATAAGGACATGTTGATGTTAACAAGTCAAAAGAGATTCACGATACCCAGTGGGGCTTTCCCTGATTCAACTTTTTTCTACGACAGCTTATCTGCCTGCAGCAAAGTGCCTAAACAAAGGATGCGAGAGGGAGACAGTTGCCTGTGCTTCTTCCAAAGACCTGCAGTGTTACACCAAGACAGTGCTTAAATTGTACTTGGATGCAAGCTGACCACCTCCTTGAGGATGCGTGACTCTAAGTGTAAAAGGTGAAAAGGGATTCGAAGCAGAGTGTTTTTCTCAATAGAGTTCAGCTAGGGGAATGAGGTTACATCCATTGCATGGAGGACAGTCTAGAAGTGTGTTCCTGAATCCTGTGTAGAGCTGAGGTCATCTGGCTCTCCCAGGGAGGAGTGCAGTGTGTTGCCTTTCTCTAGCCAACACTGAGGTGTTCCAAAAGGCCTACGGGGCAGAAGTTGCTTAGCTGGCCCTGGCCTTCTTGGCTCTACTCAGTATACTGGTACTGAAACGGTTTCTAAAGAAAGGTCCTTAGGAGTCTTGAAAAGCTTACTACGGTAAAAGTAAAGCAGAACAGTGAAGAAGGCCTCATGGAGCTGCTCCATGCCTCCCGTTTGGCAAGGGAAATCGGGGCCTTCCTTCGAGGCTAGGGCTCACGTTGACTTTGACTTTAGGTGTAGAGCAGAGGAGGGTGAGCTTCCAACTAGGAACTGGAAACACAAGGTTTCTTATGGGATAACTCAATATCTTCTCAGAAACATGCCGGCAGTGACTACAACTCTGGCAACAGCAATGCTTTTCAGGTATATTCGAGGCCACATGAACGGAGCTTTCATAATGGGCAAACAGGCCTTGTGCCATCAGTCTCCAATTTCTAGGTTGACACGCAGCATACTCGCTGAACCAGGGCTTCCTGGCTCTAGGCAATTTTCTGATATCGAAACGGGTGCTGAAGCAGGGTCTTTAGGAGTCTTGGAAAGCTTACTACCGTTAAACAAAAGCAGAACAGCGTTGAAAGCGTCAGGGAACTGCTGCATGCCTCCCCTTTTGGAAGGATATTCAGGGCCTTACATAGAGGCTAGCGCTCCCTTGACTTTAACTTTAGTTACAGGGCAGAGAAAGGGGAGCTTCCAACTAGGTGCTGGAAGCACAAGGTTTCTTATGGGAAAACTCAATATCTTATCCGAACTATGCATGCAGTGACTAAAACCCCGGCAACAACAAAGCCTTTCAGGAATCTTCGAGGCCGCATAAACGGTGCTTTCATAATGGGCAAACAAGCCTTGTGCCATCAGTCTTCAATATGTAAGTTGATACGCAACACTCACGCATGACGTAAGCTTCCGGGCTCTAGGAAGTTTTCTGATACCGAAACGGGTGCTGAAGCAAGGTCTCTAGGAGTATTGGAAAGCTTACTACCGTAAACCTAAAGCAGAACAGCGTTGAAGTCCTCATGGAGATGCTGCATGCCTCCCGTTTTGTAAGGATATTCAGGGCCTTACTTCGAGGCAAGTGGTCCCCTTGACTTTCACTTTAGTTATAGAGCAGAGCAGGGTGAGCTTCCAACTAGGAACTGGAAGCACAAGGTTTCTTTCGTGAAAACTCATTTTCTTTGCAGAAGCAGGCAGGCAGTGACTAAATCCCTGGCAACAACAATGCTTTTCAGGTATCTTCGAGGCCGCATGAACGGAGCTTTCCTAATGAGAAAACAAGCCTTGTTCCAACAGTCTACAATTTCTAGGTTGACACGCAGCATACACGGAGGACCAGAGCTTCCTGGCTCTATGCAGTGTTCTGTTACCGAAACGGGTGCTGAAGGAAAGTTCCTAGGAGTCTTGGAAAGCTTACTACCGCTAAACTAAAGAAGAACAGCCATGAAGGCCTCATGGAACTGCTGCATGCCTCCCGCTTTGCAAGGATAATCAGGGCCTTACTTGGAGGTTGGTGCTCACGTTGACTCTCACTTTTGGTATAGAGGAGCGCAGGTTGAGCTTCCATCTTGGAACTGGTAGCACAAAGTTTCTTTCCAGAAAACTCATTTTCTTCTCTGAGCCATGCCGGCAGTAACTCAAAGCACCGTAACAAGAGTGCTTTTCTGGTAGCTTCGAGACTGCATGAGTGGAGCTTTCAAAATGGGAAAGCAAGATGTGTGTCTCAGTCTCAAATTTCCAGATTTCCACGCAGCATAAGGACATGTTGATGTTAACAAGTCAAAAGAGATTCACGATACCCAGTGGGGCTTTCCCTGATTCAACTTTTTTCTACGACAGCTTATCTGCCTGCAGCAAAGTGCCTAAACAAAGGATGCGTGAGGGAGACAGGTGCCTGTGCTTCTTCCAAAGACCTGCAGTGTTACACCAAGAACAGTGCTTAAATTGTACTTGGATGCAAGCCGACCACCTCCTTGAGGATGCGTGACTCTAAGTGTAAAAGGTGAAAAGGGATTCTAAGCAGAGTGTTTTTTCTCAGTAGACTTCAGCTAGGGGAATGAGGTTACATCCATTGCATGGAGGACAGTCTAGAAGTGTGTTCCTGAATCCTGTGTAGAGCTGAGGTCATCTGGCTCTCCCAGGGAGGAGTGCAGTGTGTTGCCTTTCTCTAGCCAACACTGAGGTGTTCCAAAAGGCCTACCGGGCAGAAGTTGCTTAATTGGCCCTGAGCTTCTTGGCTCTACTCAGTATACTGGTACTGAAACGGTTTCTAAAGAAAGGTCCTTAGGAGTCTTGAAAAGCTTACTACGGTAAAAGTAAAGCAGAACAGTGAAGAAGGCCTCATGGAGCTGCTCCATGCCTCCCGTTTGGCAAGGCAAATCAGGGCCTTCCTTCGAGGCTAGGGCTCACGTTGACTTTGACTTTAGGTGTAGAGCAGAGCAGGGTGAGCTTCCAACTAGGAACTGGAAACACAAGGTTTCTTATGGGATAACTTAATATCTTCTCAGAAACATGCCGGCAGTGACTACAACTCTGGCAACAGCAATGCTGTTCAGGTATATTCGAGGCCACATGAACGGAGCTTTCATAATGGGCAAACAGGCCTTGTGCCATCAGTATCCAATTTCTAGGTTGACACGCAGCATAATCGCTGAACCAGGGCTTCCTGGCTCTAGGAATTTTCTGATATCGAAACGGGTGCTGAAGCAGGGTCTTTAGGAGTCTGGGAAAGCTTACTACCGTTAAACAAAAGCAGAACAGCGTTTAAAGCCTCAGGGAACTGCTGCATGCCTACTCTTTTGGAAGGATATTCAGGGCCTTACATAGAGGGTAGCGCTCCCTTGACTTTAACTTTAGTTACAGTGCAGAGCAAGGGGAGCTTCCAACTAGGTACTGGAAGGACAAGGTTTCTTAAGGGAAAACTCAATATCTTATCCGAACTATGCACGCAGTGACTAAAACACCGGCAACAACAAAGCCTTTCAGGAATCTTCGAGGCCGCATAAACTGTTCTTTCATAATGGGCAAACAAGCCTTGTGCCATCAGTCTTCAATATGTAAGTTGATAGGCAGCACTCACGCAGGACGAAAGCTGTTTGCCTCTAGGCAGTTTTCTGAATCCGAAACGAGTGCTGAAGCAAGGTCTCTAGGAGTATTGGAAAGCATACTGCCGTAAAACTAAAGCAGAACAGCGTTGAAGTCCTCATGGAGATGCTGCATGCCTCCCGTTTTGTAAGGATATTCAGGGCCTTACTTCGAGGCAAGTGCTCCCCTTGACATTCACTTTAGTTATAGACCAGAGCAGGGGGAGCTTCCAACTAGGAACAGGAAGCACAAGGTTTCATTCGGGAAAACTCATTTTCTTCGCAGAAGCAGGCAGGCAGTGACTACATCCCTGGCAACAACAATGCTTTTCAGGTATCTTCGAGGCCGCATGAACGGAGCTTTCCTAATGAGAAAACAATCCTTGTGCCAGCAGTCTACAATTTGTAGGTTGACACGTAGCATACACGGAGGACCAGAGCTTCCTGGCTCTATGCAGTGTTCTGTTACCGAAACGGGTGCTGAAGGAAGGTTCCTAGGAGTCTTGGAATGCTTACTACCGCTAAACTAAAGAAGAACAGCGATGAAGGCCTCATGGAACTGCTGCATGCCTCCCGCTTTGCAAGGATAATCAGGGCCTTACTTGGAGGTTGGTGCTCACGTTGACTCTCACTTTTGGTATAGAGGAGCGCAGGTTGAGCATCCAACTTGGAACTGGAAGCACAAAGTTTCTTTCCAGAAAACTCATTTTCTTATCTGAGCCATGCCGGCAGTAACTCAAAGCACCGTAACAACAGTGCTTTTCTGGTAGCTTCGAGACTGCATGAGTGGAGCTTTCAAAATGGGAAAGCAAGATCTGTGTCTCAGTCTCACATTTCCAGATTGATACGCAGCATAAGGACATGTTGATGTTAACAAGTCAAAAGAGATTCACGATACCCAGTGGGGCTTTCCCTGATTCAACTTTTTTCTACGACAGCTTATCTGCCTGCAGCAAAGTGCCTAAACAAAGGATGCGTGAGGGAGACAGGTGCCTGTGCTTCTTCCGAAGACCTGCAGTGTTACACCAAGACAGTGCTTAAATTGTACTTGGATGCAAGCCGACCACCTCCTTGAGGATGCGTGACTCTAAGTGTAAAAGGCGAAAAGGGATTCGAAGCAGAGTGTTTTTCTCAATAGAGTTCAGCTAGGGGAATGAGGTTACATCCATTGCATGGAGGACAGTCTAGAAGTGTGTTCCTGAATCCTGTGTAGAGCTGAGGTCATCTGGCTCTCCCAGGGAGGAGTGCAGTGTGTTGCCTTTCTCTAGCCAACACTGAGGTGTTCCAAAAGGCCTACGGGGCAGAAGTGGCTTAGCTGGCCCTGAGCTTCTTGGCTCTACTCAGTATACTGGTACTGAAACGGTTTCTAAAGAAAGGTCCTTAGGAGTCTTGAAAAGCTTACTACGGTAAAAGTAAAGCAGAACAGTGAAGAAGGCCTCATGGAGCTGCTCCATGCCTCCCGTTTGGCAAGGCAAATCAGGGCATTCCTTCGAGGCTGGGGCTCACGTTGACTTTGACTTTAGTTGTAGAGCAGAGCAGGGTGAGCTTCCAACTAGGAACTGGAAGCACAAGGTTTCTTATGGGATAACTCAATATCTTCTCAGAAACATGCCGGCAGTGACTACAACTCTGGCAACAGCAATGCTTTTCAGGTATATTCGAGGCCACATGAACGGAGCTTTCATAATGGGCAAACAGGCCTTGTGCCATCAGTCTCCAATTTCTAGGTTGACACGCAGCATACTCGCTGAACCAGGGCTTCCTGGCTCTAGGCAATTTTCTGATATCGAAACGGGTGCTGAAGCAGGGTCTTTAGGAGTCTTGGAAAGCTTACTACCGTTAAACAAAAGCAGAACAGCGTTGAAAGCCTTAGGGAACTGCTGCATGCTTCCTGTTTTGGAAGGATATTCAGGGCCTTACATAGAGGCGAGCGCTCCCTTGACTTTAACTTTATTTACAGGGCAGAGCAAGGGGAGCTTCCAACGATGTACTGGAAGCACAATGTTTCTTATGGGAAAACTCAATATCTTATCCGAACTATGCATGCAGTGACTAAAACCCCGGCAGCAACAAAGCCTTTCAGGAATCTTCGAGGCCGCATAAACGGTGGTTTTATAATGGGCAAACAAGCCGTGTGCCATCACTCTTCAATATATAAGTTGACACGCAGCACTCACGCAGGCCGAAATCTTCCTGGCTCCAGGCAGTTTTCTGATACCGAAACGGGTGCTGAAGCAAGGTCTCTAGGAGTATTGGAAAGCTTACTACCGTAAACCGAAAGCAGAACAGCGTTGAAGTCCTCATGGAACTGCTGCATGCCTCCCGCTTTGCAATGATAATCAGGGCCTTACTTGGAGGTTGGTGCTCACGTTGACTCTCACTTTTGGTATAGAGGAGCGCAGGTTGAGCTTCCATCTTGGAACGGGTAGCACAAAGTTTCTTTCCAGAAAACTCATTTTCTTCTCTGAGCCATGCCGGCAGTAACTCAAAGCACCGTAACAAGAGTGCTTTTCTGGAAGCTTCGAGACTGCATGAGTGGAGCTTTCAAAATGGGAAAGCAAGATCTGTGTCTCAGTCTCACATTTCCAGATTGACACGCAGCATAAGGACATGTTGATGTTAACAAGTCAAAAGAGATTCACGATACCCAGTGGGGCTTTCCCTGATTCAACTTTTTTCTACGACAGCTTATCTGCCTGCAGCAAAGTGCCTAAACAAAGGATGCGTGAGGGAGACAGGTGCCTGTGCTTCTTCCAAAGACCTGCAATGTTACACCAAGAACAGTGCTTAAATTGTACTTGGATGCAAGCCGACCACCTCCTTGAGGATGCGTGACTCTAAGTGTAAAAGGTGAAAAGGGATTCGAAGCAGAGTGTTTTTCTCAATAGACCTCAGCTAGGGGAATGAGGTTACATCCATTGCATGGAGGACAGTCTAGAAGTGTGTTCCTGAATCCTGTGTAGAGCTGAGGTCATCTGGCTCTCCCAGGGAGGAGTGCAGTGTGTTGCCTTTCTCTAGCCAACACTGAGGTGTTCCAAAAGGCCTACGGGGCACAAGTTGCTTAGCTGGCCCTGAGCTTCTTGGCTCTACTCAGTATACTGGTACTGAAACGGTTTCTAAAGAAAGGTCCTTAGGAGTCTTGAAAAGCTTACTACGGTAAAAGTAAAGCAGAACAGTGAAGAAGGCCTCATGGAGCTGCTCCATGCTTCCCGTTCGGCAAGGCAAATCGGGGCCTGCCTTCGAGGCTAGGTCTCACGTTGACTTTGACTTTAGGTGTAGAGCAGAGCAGGGTGAGCTTCCAACGAGGAACTGGAAGCCCAAGGTTTCTTATGGGATAACTCAATATCTTCTCAGAAACATGCCGGCAGTGACTACAACTCTGGCAACAGCAATGCTTTTCAGTTATATTCGTGGCCACTTGAACGGAGTTTTCATAATGGGCAAACAGGCCTTGTGCCATCAGTCTCCGATTTCTAGGTTGACACGCAGCATACTCGCTGAACCAGGGCTTCCTGGCTCTAGGCAATTTTCTGATATCGAAAAGGGTGCTGAAGCAGGGTCTTTAGGAGTCTTGGAAAGCTTACTACCGTTAAACAAAAGCAGAACAGCGTTGAAAGCCTCAGGGAACTGCTGCATGACTCCCGTTTTGGAAGGATATTCAGGGCCTTACATAGAGGCGAGCGCTCCCTTGATTTTAACGTTAGTTACAGTGCAGAGCAAGGGGAGTTTCCAACTAGGTACTGGAAGCACAAGGTTTCTTATGGGAAAACTCAATATCTTATCCGAACTATGCATGCAGTGACTAAAACCCCGGCAACAACAAAACCTTTCAGGAATCTTCGAGGCCGCATAAACGGTGCTTTCATAATGGGCAAACAAGCCTTGTGCCATCAGTCTTCAATATGTAAGTTGATACGCAGCACTCACGCAGGACGAAAGCTTCCTGGCTCTAGGCAGTTTTCTGATACCGAAACGGGTGCTGAAGCAAGGTCTCTAGGAGTATTGGAAAGCATACTGCCGTAAAACTAAAGCAGAACAGCGTTGAAGTCCTAATGGAGATGCTGCATGCCTCCCGTTTTATAAGGATATTCAGGGCCTTACTTCGAGGCAAGTGCTCCCCTTGACATTCACTTGAGTTATAGAGCAGAGCAGGGTGAGCTTCCAACTAGGAACAGGAAGCACAAGGTTTCTTTCGGGAAAACTCATTTTCTTCGCAGAAGCAGGCAGGCAGTGACTAAATCCCTGGCAACAACAATGCTTTTCAGGTATCTTCGAGGCCGCATGAACGGAGCTTTCCTAATTAGAAAACAAGCCTTGTGCCATCAGACTCCAATTTCTAGGTTGACACGCAGCATACACGGAGGACCAGAGCTTCCTGGCTCTATGCAGTGTTCTGTTACCGAAACGGGTGCTGAAGGAAGGTTCCTAGGAGTCTTGGAAAGCTTACTACCGCTAAATTAAAGAAGAACAGCCATGAAGGCCTCATGGAACTGCTGCATGCCTCCCGCTTTGCAAGGTTAATCAGGGCCTTACTTGGAGGTTGGTGCTCACGTTGACTCTCACTTTTGGCATAGAGGAGCGCAGGTTGAGCTTCCAACTTGGAACTGGAAGCACAAAGTTTCTTTCCAGAAAACTCATTTTCTTCTCTGAGCCATGCTGGCAGTAACTCAAAGCACCGTAACAACAGTGCTTTTCTGGTAGCTTCGAGACTGCATGAGTGGAGCTTTCAAAATGGGAAAGCAAGATCTGTGTCTCAGTCTCACATTTCCAAATTGACACGCAGCATAAGGACATGTTGATGTTAACAAGTCAAAAGAGATTCACGATACCCAGTGGGGCTTTCCCTGATTCAAATTTTTTCTACGACAGCTTATCTGCCTTCAGCAAAGTGCCTAAACAAAGGATGCGATAGGGAGACAGTTGCCTGTGCTTCTTCCAAAGACCTGCAGTGTTACACCAAGACAGTGCTTAAATTGTACTTGGATGCAAGCCGACCACCTCCTTGAGGATGCGTGACTCTAAGTGTGAAAGGTGAAAAGGGATTCGAAGCAGAGTGTTTTTCTCAATAGATTTCAGCTAGGGGAATGAGGTTACATCCATTGCATGGAGGACAGTCTAGAAGTGTGTTCCTGAATCCTGTGTAGAGCTGAGGTCATCTGGCTCTCCCAGGGAGGAGTGCAGTGTGTTGCCTTTCTCTAGCCAACACTGAGGTGTTCCAAAAGGCCTACGGGGCACAAGTTGCTTAGCTGGCCCTGAGCTTCTTGGCTCTACTCAGTATACTGGTACTGAAACGGTTTCTAAAGAAAGGTCCTTAGGAGTCTTGAAAAGCTTACTACGGTAAAAGTAAAGCAGAACAGTGAAGAAGGCCTCATGGAGCTGCTCCATGCTTCCCGTTCGGCAAGGCAAATCGGGGCCTGCCTTCGAGGCTAGGTCTCACGTTGACTTTGACTTTAGGTGTAGAGCAGAGCAGGGTGAGCTTCCAACGAGGAACTGGAAGCCCAAGGTTTCTTATGGGATAACTCAATATCTTCTCAGAAACATGCCGGCAGTGACTACAACTCTGGCAACAGCAATGCTTTTCAGTTATATTCGTGGCCACTTGAACGGAGTTTTCATAATGGGCAAACAGGCCTTGTGCCATCAGTCTCCGATTTCTAGGTTGACACGCAGCATACTCGCTGAACCAGGGCTTCCTGGCTCTAGGCAATTTTCTGATATCGAAAAGGGTGCTGAAGCAGGGTCTTTAGGAGTCTTGGAAAGCTTACTACCGTTAAACAAAAGCAGAACAGCGTTGAAAGCCTCAGGGAACTGCTGCATGACTCCCGTTTTGGAAGGATATTCAGGGCCTTACATAGAGGCGAGCGCTCCCTTGATTTTAACGTTAGTTACAGTGCAGAGCAAGGGGAGTTTCCAACTAGGTACTGGAAGCACAAGGTTTCTTATGGGAAAACTCAATATCTTATCCGAACTATGCATGCAGTGACTAAAACCCCGGCAACAACAAAACCTTTCAGGAATCTTCGAGGCCGCATAAACGGTGCTTTCATAATGGGCAAACAAGCCTTGTGCCATCAGTCTTCAATATGTAAGTTGATACGCAGCACTCACGCAGGACGAAAGCTTCCTGGCTCTAGGCAGTTTTCTGATACCGAAACGGGTGCTGAAGCAAGGTCTCTAGGAGTATTGGAAAGCATACTGCCGTAAAACTAAAGCAGAACAGCGTTGAAGTCCTAATGGAGATGCTGCATGCCTCCCGTTTTATAAGGATATTCAGGGCCTTACTTCGAGGCAAGTGCTCCCCTTGACATTCACTTGAGTTATAGAGCAGAGCAGGGTGAGCTTCCAACTAGGAACAGGAAGCACAAGGTTTCTTTCGGGAAAACTCATTTTCTTCGCAGAAGCAGGCAGGCAGTGACTAAATCCCTGGCAACAACAATGCTTTTCAGGTATCTTCGAGGCCGCATGAACGGAGCTTTCCTAATTAGAAAACAAGCCTTGTGCCATCAGACTCCAATTTCTAGGTTGACACGCAGCATACACGGAGGACCAGAGCTTCCTGGCTCTATGCAGTGTTCTGTTACCGAAACGGGTGCTGAAGGAAGGTTCCTAGGAGTCTTGGAAAGCTTACTACCGCTAAATTAAAGAAGAACAGCCATGAAGGCCTCATGGAACTGCTGCATGCCTCCCGCTTTGCAAGGTTAATCAGGGCCTTACTTGGAGGTTGGTGCTCACGTTGACTCTCACTTTTGGCATAGAGGAGCGCAGGTTGAGCTTCCAACTTGGAACTGGAAGCACAAAGTTTCTTTCCAGAAAACTCATTTTCTTCTCTGAGCCATGCTGGCAGTAACTCAAAGCACCGTAACAACAGTGCTTTTCTGGTAGCTTCGAGACTGCATGAGTGGAGCTTTCAAAATGGGAAAGCAAGATCTGTGTCTCAGTCTCACATTTCCAAATTGACACGCAGCATAAGGACATGTTGATGTTAACAAGTCAAAAGAGATTCACGATACCCAGTGGGGCTTTCCCTGATTCAAATTTTTTCTACGACAGCTTATCTGCCTTCAGCAAAGTGCCTAAACAAAGGATGCGATAGGGAGACAGTTGCCTGTGCTTCTTCCAAAGACCTGCAGTGTTACACCAAGACAGTGCTTAAATTGTACTTGGATGCAAGCCGACCACCTCCTTGAGGATGCGTGACTCTAAGTGTGAAAGGTGAAAAGGGATTCGAAGCAGAGTGTTTTTCTCAATAGATTTCAGCTAGGGGAATGAGGTTACATCCATTGCATGGAGGACAGTCTAGAAGTGTGTTCCTGAATCCTGTGTAGAGCTGAGGTCATCTGGCTCTCCCAGGGAGGAGTGCAGTGTGTTGCCTTTCTCTAGCCAACACTGAGGTGTTCCAAAAGGCCTACGGGGCAGAAGTTGCTTAGCTGGCCCTGGCCTTCTTGGCTCTACTCAGTATACTGGTACTGAAACGGTTTCTAAAGAAAGGTCCTTAGGAGTCTTGAAAAGCTTACTACGGTAAAAGTAAAGCAGAACAGTGAAGAAGGCCTCATGGAGCTGCTCCATGCCTCCCGTTTGGCAAGGGAAATCGGGGCCTTCCTTCGAGGCTAGGGCTCACGTTCACTTTGACTTTAGGTGTAGAGCAGAGCAGGGTGAGCTTCCAACTAGGAACTGGAAGCACAGGGTTTCTTATGGGATAACTCAATATCTTCTCAGAAACATGTCGGCAGTGACTACAACTCTGGCAACAGCAATGCTTTTCAGGTATATTCGAGGCCACATGAACGGAGCTTTCATAATGGGCAAACAGGCCTTGTGCCATCAGTCTCCAATTTCTAGGTTGACACGCAGCATACTCGCTGAACCAGGGCTTCCTGGCTCTAGGCAATTTTCTGATATCGAAAAGGGTGCTGAAGCAGGGTCTTTAGGAGTCTTGGAAAGCTTACTACCGTTAAACAAAAGCAGAACAGCGTTGAAAGCCTTAGGGAACTGCTGCATGCTTCCTGTTTTGGAAGGATATTCAGGGCCTTACATAGAGGCGAGCGCTCCCTTGACTTTAACTTTATTTACAGGGCAGAGCAAGGGGAGCTTCCAACGATGTACTGGAAGCACAATGTTTCTTATGGGAAAACTCAATATCTTATCCGAACTATGCATGCAGTGACTAAAACCCCGGCAGCAACAAAGCCTTTCAGGAATCTTCGAGGCCGCATAAACGGTGGTTTTATAATGGGCAAACAAGCCGTGTGCCATCACTCTTCAATATATAAGTTGACACGCAGCACTCACGCAGGCCGAAATCTTCCTGGCTCCAGGCAGTTTTCTGATACCGAAACGGGTGCTGAAGCAAGGTCTCTAGGAGTATTGGAAAGCTTACTACCGTAAACCGAAAGCAGAACAGCGTTGAAGTCCTCATGGAACTGCTGCATGCCTCCCGCTTTGCAATGATAATCAGGGCCTTACTTGGAGGTTGGTGCTCACGTTGACTCTCACTTTTGGTATAGAGGAGCGCAGGTTGAGCTTCCATCTTGGAACGGGTAGCACAAAGTTTCTTTCCAGAAAACTCATTTTCTTCTCTGAGCCATGCCGGCAGTAACTCAAAGCACCGTAACAAGAGTGCTTTTCTGGAAGCTTCGAGACTGCATGAGTGGAGCTTTCAAAATGGGAAAGCAAGATCTGTGTCTCAGTCTCACATTTCCAGATTGACACGCAGCATAAGGACATGTTGATGTTAACAAGTCAAAAGAGATTCACGATACCCAGTGGGGCTTTCCCTGATTCAACTTTTTTCTACGACAGCTTATCTGCCTGCAGCAAAGTGCCTAAACAAAGGATGCGTGAGGGAGACAGGTGCCTGTGCTTCTTCCAAAGACCTGCAATGTTACACCAAGAACAGTGCTTAAATTGTACTTGGATGCAAGCCGACCACCTCCTTGAGGATGCGTGACTCTAAGTGTAAAAGGTGAAAAGGGATTCGAAGCAGAGTGTTTTTCTCAATAGACCTCAGCTAGGGGAATGAGGTTACATCCATTGCATGGAGGACAGTCTAGAAGTGTGTTCCTGAATCCTGTGTAGAGCTGAGGTCATCTGGCTCTCCCAGGGAGGAGTGCACTGTGTTGCCTTTCTCTAGCCAACACTGAGGTGTTCCAAAAGGCCTACGGGGCACAAGTTGCTTAGCTGGCCCTGAGCTTCTTGGCTCTACTCAGTATACTGGTACTGAAACGGTTTCTAAAGAAAGGTCCTTAGGAGTCTTGAAAAGCTTACTACGGTAAAAGTAAAGCAGAACAGTGAAGAAGGCCTCATGGAGCTGCTCCATGCTTCCCGTTCGGCAAGGCAAATCGGGGCCTGCCTTCGAGGCTAGGTCTCACGTTGACTTTGACTTTAGGTGTAGAGCAGAGCAGGGTGAGCTTCCAACGAGGAACTGGAAGCCCAAGGTTTCTTATGGGATAACTCAATATCTTCTCAGAAACATGCCGGCAGTGACTACAACTCTGGCAACAGCAATGCTTTTCAGTTATATTCGTGGCCACTTGAACGGAGTTTTCATAATGGGCAAACAGGCCTTGTGCCATCAGTCTCCGATTTCTAGGTTGACACGCAGCATACTCGCTGAACCAGGGCTTCCTGGCTCTAGGCAATTTTCTGATATCGAAAAGGGTGCTGAAGCAGGGTCTTTAGGAGTCTTGGAAAGCTTACTACCGTTAAACAAAAGCAGAACAGCGTTGAAAGCCTCAGGGAACTGCTGCATGACTCCCGTTTTGGAAGGATATTCAGGGCCTTACATAGAGGCGAGCGCTCCCTTGATTTTAACGTTAGTTACAGTGCAGAGCAAGGGGAGTTTCCAACTAGGTACTGGAAGCACAAGGTTTCTTATGGGAAAACTCAATATCTTATCCGAACTATGCATGCAGTGACTAAAACCCCGGCAACAACAAAACCTTTCAGGAATCTTCGAGGCCGCATAAACGGTGCTTTCATAATGGGCAAACAAGCCTTGTGCCATCAGTCTTCAATATGTAAGTTGATACGCAGCACTCACGCAGGACGAAAGCTTCCTGGCTCTAGGCAGTTTTCTGATACCGAAACGGGTGCTGAAGCAAGGTCTCTAGGAGTATTGGAAAGCATACTGCCGTAAAACTAAAGCAGAACAGCGTTGAAGTCCTAATGGAGATGCTGCATGCCTCCCGTTTTATAAGGATATTCAGGGCCTTACTTCGAGGCAAGTGCTCCCCTTGACATTCACTTGAGTTATAGAGCAGAGCAGGGTGAGCTTCCAACTAGGAACAGGAAGCACAAGGTTTCTTTCGGGAAAACTCATTTTCTTCGCAGAAGCAGGCAGGCAGTGACTAAATCCCTGGCAACAACAATGCTTTTCAGGTATCTTCGAGGCCGCATGAACGGAGCTTTCCTAATTAGAAAACAAGCCTTGTGCCATCAGACTCCAATTTCTAGGTTGACACGCAGCATACACGGAGGACCAGAGCTTCCTGGCTCTATGCAGTGTTCTGTTACCGAAACGGGTGCTGAAGGAAGGTTCCTAGGAGTCTTGGAAAGCTTACTACCGCTAAATTAAAGAAGAACAGCCATGAAGGCCTCATGGAACTGCTGCATGCCTCCCGCTTTGCAAGGTTAATCAGGGCCTTACTTGGAGGTTGGTGCTCACGTTGACTCTCACTTTTGGCATAGAGGAGCGCAGGTTGAGCTTCCAACTTGGAACTGGAAGCACAAAGTTTCTTTCCAGAAAACTCATTTTCTTCTCTGAGCCATGCTGGCAGTAACTCAAAGCACCGTAACAACAGTGCTTTTCTGGTAGCTTCGAGACTGCATGAGTGGAGCTTTCAAAATGGGAAAGCAAGATCTGTGTCTCAGTCTCACATTTCCAAATTGACACGCAGCATAAGGACATGTTGATGTTAACAAGTCAAAAGAGATTCACGATACCCAGTGGGGCTTTCCCTGATTCAAATTTTTTCTACGACAGCTTATCTGCCTTCAGCAAAGTGCCTAAACAAAGGATGCGATAGGGAGACAGTTGCCTGTGCTTCTTCCAAAGACCTGCAGTGTTACACCAAGACAGTGCTTAAATTGTACTTGGATGCAAGCCGACCACCTCCTTGAGGATGCGTGACTCTAAGTGTGAAAGGTGAAAAGGGATTCGAAGCAGAGTGTTTTTCTCAATAGATTTCAGCTAGGGGAATGAGGTTACATCCATTGCATGGAGGACAGTCTAGAAGTGTGTTCCTGAATCCTGTGTAGAGCTGAGGTCATCTGGCTCTCCCAGGGAGGAGTGCAGTGTGTTGCCTTTCTCTAGCCAACACTGAGGTGTTCCAAAAGGCCTACGGGGCAGAAGTTGCTTAGCTGGCCCTGGCCTTCTTGGCTCTACTCAGTATACTGGTACTGAAACGGTTTCTAAAGAAAGGTCCTTAGGAGTCTTGAAAAGCTTACTACGGTAAAAGTAAAGCAGAACAGTGAAGAAGGCCTCATGGAGCTGCTCCATGCCTCCCGTTTGGCAAGGGAAATCGGGGCCTTCCTTCGAGGCTAGGGCTCACGTTCACTTTGACTTTAGGTGTAGAGCAGAGCAGGGTGAGCTTCCAACTAGGAACTGGAAGCACAGGGTTTCTTATGGGATAACTCAATATCTTCTCAGAAACATGTCGGCAGTGACTACAACTCTGGCAACAGCAATGCTTTTCAGGTATATTCGAGGCCACATGAACGGAGCTTTCATAATGGGCAAACAGGCCTTGTGCCATCAGTCTCCAATTTCTAGGTTGACACGCAGCATACTCGCTGAACCAGGGCTTCCTGGCTCTAGGCAATTTTCTGATATCGAAACGGGTGCTGAAGCAGGGTCTTTAGGAGTCTTGGAAAGCTTACTACCGTTAAACAAAAGCAGAACAGCGTTGAAAGCGTCAGGGAACTGCTGCATGCCTCCCATTTTGGAAGGATATTCAGGGCCTTACATAGAGGCTAGCGCTCCCTTGACTTTAACTTTAGTTACAGGGCAGAGAAAGGGGAGCTTCCAACTAGGTGGTGGAAGCACAAGGTTTCTTATGGGAAAACTCAATATCTTATCCGAACTATGCATGCAGTGACTAAAACCCCGGCAACAACAAAGCCTTTCAGGAATCTTCGAGGCAGCATAAACGGTGCTTTCATAATGGTCAAAGAAGCCTTGTGCCATCAGTCTTCGATATGTAAGTTGATACGCAACACTCACGCAGGACGTAAGCTTCCTGGCTCTAGGCAGTTTTCTGAAACCGAAACGGGTGCTGAAGCAAGTTCTCTAGGAGTATTGGAAAGCATACTGCCGTAAAACTAAAGCAGAACAGCGTTGAAGTCCTCATGGAGATGCTGCATGCCTCCCGTTTTGTAAGGATATTCAGGGCCTTACTTCGAGGCAAGTGCTCCCCTTGACATTCACTTTAGTTATAGAGCAGAGCAGGGTGAGCTTCCAACTAGGAACAGGAAGCACAAGGTTTCTTTCGGGAAAACTCATTTTCTTCGCAGAAGCAGGCAGGCAGTGACTACATCCCTGGCAACAACAATGCTTTTCAGGTATCTTCGAGGCCGCATGAACGGAGCTTTCCTAATGAGAAAACAATCCTTGTGCCAGCAGTCTACAATTTCTATGTTGACACGTAGCATACACGGAGGACCAGAGCTTCCTGGCTCTATGCAGTGTTCTGTTACCTAAACGGGTGCTGAAGGAAGGTTCCTAGGAGTCTTGGAAAGCTTACTACCGCTAAACTAAAGAAGAACAGCCATGAAGGCCTCATGGAACTGCTGCATGCCTCCCGCTTTGCAATGATAATCAGGGCCTTACTTGGAGGTTGGTGCTCACGTTGACTCTCACTTTTGGTATAGAGGAGCGCAGGTTGAGCTTCCATCTTGGAACTGGTAGCACAAAGTTTCTTTCCAGAAAACTCATTTACTTCTCTGACCCATGCCGGCAGTAACTCAAAGCACCGTAACAAGAGTGCTTTTCTGGTAGCTTCGAGACTGCATGAGTGGAGCTTTCAAAATGGGAAAGCAAGATCTGTGTCTCAGTCTCACATTTCCAGATTGACACGCAGCATAAGGACATGTTGATGTTAACAAGTCAAAAGAGATTCACGATACCCAGTGGGGCTTTCCCTGATTCAACTTTTTTCTACGACAGCTTATCTGCCTGCAGCAAAGTGCCTAAACAAAGGATGCGTGAGGGAGACAGGTGCCTGTGCTTCTTCCAAAGTCCTGCAGTGTTACACCAAGAACAGTGCTTAAATTGTACTTGGATGCAAGCCGACCACCTCCTTGAGGATGCGTGACTCTAAGTGTAAAAGGTGAAAAGGGATTTGAAGCAGAGTGTTTTTCTTAATAGAGTTCAGCTAGGGGAATGAGGTTACATCCATTGCATGGAGGACAGTCTAAAAGTGTGTTCCTGAATCCTGTGTAGAGCTGAGGTCATCTGGCTCTCCCAGGGAGGAGTGCAGTGTGTTGCCTTTCTCTAGCCAACACTGAGGTGTTCCAAAAGGCCTACGGGGCAGAAGTTGCTTAGCTGGCCCTGAGCTTCTTGGCTCTACTCAGTATACTGGTACTGAAACGGTTTCTAAAGAAAGGTCCTTAGGAGTCTTGAAAAGCTTACTACGGTAAAAGTAAAGCAGAACAGTGAAGAAGGCCTCATGGAACTGCTCCATGCCTCCCGTTTGGCAAGGGAAATCGGGGCCTTCCTTCGAGGTGAGGGCTCACGTTGACTTTGACTTTAGGTGTAGAGCAGAGCAGGGTGAGCTTCCAACTAGGAACTGGAAGCACAAGGTTTCTTATGGGATAACTCAATATCTTCTCAGAAACATGCCGGCAGTGACTACAACTCTGGCAACAGCAATGCTTTTCAGGTATATTCGAGGCCACATGAACGGAGCTTTCATAATGGGCAAACAGGCCTTGTGCCATCAGTCTCCAATTTCTAGGTTGACACGCAGCATACTCGCTGAACCAGGGCTTCCTGGCTCTAAGCAATTTTCTGATCTCGAAACGGGTGCTGAAGCAGGGTCTTAGGAGTCTTGGAAAGCTTACTACCGTTAAACTAAAGCAGAACAGAGTTGAAAGGCTCAGGGAACTGCTGCATGCCTCCCGTTTTGGAAGGATATTCAGGGCCTTACATAGAGGCGAGCGCTCCCTTGACTTTAACTTTAGTTACAGTGCAGAGCAAGGGGAGCTTCCAACTAGGTACTGGAAGCACAAGGTTTCTTATGGGAAAACTCAATATCTTATCCGAACTATGCATGCAGTGACTAAAACCCCGGCAACAACAAAGCCTTTCAGGAATCGTCGAGGCCGCATAAACGGTGCTTTCATAATCGGCAAACAAGCCTTGTGCCATCAGTCTTCAGTATGTAAGTTGATACGCAGCACTCACGCAGGACGAAAGCTGTTTGGCTCTAGGCAGTTTTCTGAAACCGAAACGGGTGCTGAAGCAAGGTCTCTTGGAGTATTGGAAAGCATACTGCCGTAAAACAAAAGCAGAACAGCGTTGAAGTCCTCATGGAGATGCTGCATGCCTCCCGTTTTGTAAGGATATTCAGGGCCTTACTTCGAGGCAAGTGCTCCCCTTGACATTCACTTTAGTTATAGAGCTGAGCAGGGTGAGCTTCCAACTAGGAACTGGAAGCACAAGGTTTCTTTCGTGAAAACTCATTTTCTTCGCAGAAGCAGGCAGGCAGTGACTAAATCCCTGGCAACAACAATGCTTTTCAGGTATCTTCGAGGCCGCATGAACGGAGCTTTCCTAATGAGAAAACAAGCCTTGTTCCAACAGTCTACAATTTCTAGGTTGACACGCAGCATACACGGAGGACCAGAGCTTCCTGGCTCTATGCAGTGTTCTGTAACCGAAACGGGTGCTGAAGGAAAGTTCCTAGGAGTCTTGGAAAGCTTACTACCGCTAAACTAAAGAAGAACAGCCATGAAGGCCTCATGGAACTGCTGCATGCCTCCCGCTTTGCAAGGATAATCAGGGCCTTACTTGGAGGTTGGTGCTCACGTTGACTCTCACTTTTGGTATAGAGGAGCGCAGGTTGAGCTTCCATCTTGGAACTGGTAGCACAAAGTTTCTTTCCAGAAAACTCATTTTCTTCTCTGAGCCATGCCGGCAGTAACTCAAAGCACCGTAACAAGAGTGCTTTTCTGGTAGCTTCGAGACTGCATGAGTGGAGCTTTCAAAATGGGAAAGCAAGATGTGTGTCTCAGTCTCACATTTCCAGATTTCCACGCAGCATAAGGACATGTTGATGTTAACAAGTCAAAAGAGATTCACGATACCCAGTGGGGTTTTCCCTGATTGAACTTTTTTCTACGACAGCTTATCTGCCTGCAGCAAAGTGCCTAAACAAAGGATGCGTGAGGGAGACAGGTGCCTGTGCTTCTTCCAAAGACCTGCAGTGTTACACCAAGAACAGTGCTTAAATTGTACTTGGATGCAAGCCGACCACCTCCTTGAGGATGCGTGACTCTAAGTGTAAAAGGTGAAAAGGGATTCTAAGCAGAGTGTTTTTTCTCAGTAGACTTCAGCTAGGGGAATGAGGTTACATCCATTGCATGGAGGACAGTCTAGAAGTGTGTTCCTGAATCCTGTGTAGAGCTGAGGTCATCTGGCTCTCCCAGGGAGGAGTGCAGTGTGTTGCCTTTCTCTAGCCAACACTGAGGTGTTCCAAAAGGCCTACCGGGCAGAAGTTGCTTAGCTGGCCCTGAGCTTCTTGGCTCTACTCAGTATACTGGTACTGAAACGGTTTCTAAAGAAAGGTCCTTAGGAGTCTTGAAAAGCTTACTACGGTAAAAGTAAAGCAGAACAGTGAAGAAGGCCTCATGGAGCTGCTCCATGCCTCCCGTTTGGCAAGGCAAATCAGGGCCTTCCTTCGAGGCTAGGGCTCACGTTGACTTTGACTTTAGGTGTAGAGCAGAGCAGGGTGAGCTTCCAACTAGGAACTGGAAACACAAGGTTTCTTATGGGATAACTCAATATCTTCTCAGAAACATGCCGGCAGTGACTACAACTCTGGCAACAGCAATGCTGTTCAGGTATATTCGAGGCCACATGAACGGAGCTTTCATAATGGGCAAACAGGCCTTGTGCCATCAGTATCCAATTTCTAGGTTGACACGCAGCATAATCGCTGAACCAGGGCTTCCTGGCTCTAGGAATTTTCTGATATCGAAACGGGTGCTGAAGCAGGGTCTTTAGGAGTCTGGGAAAGCTTACTACCGTTAAACAAAAGCAGAACAGCGTTTAAAGCCTCAGGGAACTGCTGCATGCCTACTCTTTTGGAAGGATATTCAGGGCCTTACATAGAGGGTAGCGCTCCCTTGACTTTAACTTTAGTTACAGTGCAGAGCAAGGGGAGCTTCCAACTAGGTACTGGAAGCACAAGGTTTCTTAAGGGAAAACTCAATATCTTATCCGAACTATGCATGCAGTGACTAAAACACCGGCAACAACAAAGCCTTTCAGGAATCTTCGAGGCCGCATAAACTGTTCTTTCATAATGGGCAAACAAGCCTTGTGCCATCAGTCTTCAATATGTAAGTTGATAGGCAGCACTCACGCAGGACGAAAGCTGTTTGCCTCTAGGCAGTTTTCTGAATCCGAAACGAGTGCTGAAGCAAGGTCTCTAGGAGTATTGGAAAGCATACTGCCGTAAAACTAAAGCAGAACAGCGTTGAAGTCCTCATGGAGATGCTGCATGCCTCCCGTTTTGTAAGGATATTCAGGGCCTTACTTCGAGGCAAGTGCTCCCCTTGACATTCACTTTAGTTATAGACCAGAGCAGGGGGAGCTTCCAACTAGAAACAGGAAGCACAAGGTTTCATTCGGGAAAACTCATTTTCTTCGCAGAAGCAGGCAGGCAGTGACTACATCCCTGGCAACAACAATGCTTTTCAGGTATCTTCGAGGCCGCATGAACGGAGCTTTCCTAATGAGAAAACAATCCTTGTGCCAGCAGTCTACAATTTGTAGGTTGACACGTAGCATACACGGAGGACCAGAGCTTCCTGGCTCTATGCAGTGTTCTGTTACCGAAACGGGTGCTGAAGGAAGGTTCCTAGGAGTCTTGGAATGCTTACTACCGCTAAACTAAAGAAGAACAGCGATGAAGGCCTCATGGAACTGCTGCATGCCTCCCGCTTTGCAAGGATAATCAGGGCCTTACTTGGAGGTTGGTGCTCACGTTGACTCTCACTTTTGGTATAGAGGAGCGCAGGTTGAGCATCCAACTTGGAACTGGAAGCACAAAGTTTCTTTCCAGAAAACTCATTTTCTTATCTGAGCCATGCCGGCAGTAACTCAAAGCACCGTAACAACAGTGCTTTTCTGGTAGCTTCGAGACTGCATGAGTGGAGCTTTCAAAATGGGAAAGCAAGATCTGTGTCTCAGTCTCACATTTCCAGATTGACAAGCAGCATAAGGACATGTTGATGTTAACAAGTCAAAAGAGATTCACGATACCCAGTGGGGCTTTCCCTGATTCAACTTTTTTCTACGACAGCTTATCTGCCTGCAGCAAAGTGCCTAAACAAAGGATGCGTGAGGGAGACAGGTGCCTGTGCTTCTTCCGAAGACCTGCAGTGTTACACCAAGACAGTGCTTAAATTGTACTTGGATGCAAGCCGACCACCTCCTTGAGGATGCGTGACTCTAAGTGTAAAAGGCGAAAAGGGATTCGAAGCAGAGTGTTTTTCTCAATAGAGTTCAGCTAGGGGAATGAGGTTACATCCATTGCATGGAGGACAGTCTAGAAGTGTGTTCCTGAATCCTGTGTAGAGCTGAGGTCATCTGGCTCTCCCAGGGAGGAGTGCAGTGTGTTGCCTTTCTCTAGCCAACACTGAGGTGTTCCAAAAGGCCTACGGGGCAGAAGTGGCTTAGCTGGCCCTGAGCTTCTTGGCTCTACTCAGTATACTGGTACTGAAACGGTTTCTAAAGAAAGGTCCTTAGGAGTCTTGAAAAGCTTACTACGGTAAAAGTAAAGCAGAACAGTGAAGAAGGCCTCATGGAGCTGCTCCATGCCTCCCGTTTGGCAAGGCAAATCAGGGCATTCCTTCGAGGCTGGGGCTCACGTTGACTTTGACTTTAGGTGTAGAGCAGAGCAGGGTGAGCTTCCAACTAGGAACTGGAAGCACAAGGTTTCTTATGGGATAACTCAATATCTTCTCAGAAACATGCCGGCAGTGACTACAACTCTGGCAACAGCAATGCTTTTCAGGTATATTCGAGGCCACATGAACGGAGCTTTCATAATGGGCAAACAGGCCTTGTGCCATCAGTCTCCAATTTCTAGGTTGACACGCAGCATACTCGCTGAACCAGGGCTTCCTGGCTCTAGGCAATTTTCTGATATCGAAACGGGTGCTGAAGCAGGGTCTTTAGGAGTCTGGGAAAGCTTACTACCGTTAAACAAAAGCAGAACAGCGTTGAAAGCCTTAGGGAACTGCTGCATGCTTCCTGTTTTGGAAGGATATTCAGGGCCTTACATAGAGGCGAGCGCTCCCTTGACTTTAACTTTATTTACAGGGCAGAGCAAGGGGAGCTTCCAACTATGTACTGGAAGCACAATGTTTCTTATGGGAAAACTGAATATCTTATCCGAACTATGCATGCAGTGACTAAAACCCCGGCAGCAACAAAGCCTTTCAGGAATCTTCGAGGCCGCATAAACGGTGGTTTTATAATGGGCAAACAAGCCGTGTGCCATCACTCTTCAATATATAAGTTGACACGCAGCACTCACGCAGGCCGAAATCTTCCTGGCTCCAGGCAGTTTTCTGATACCGAAACGGGTGCTGAAGCAAGGTCTCTAGGAGTATTGGAAAGCTTACTACCGTAAACCTAAAGCAGAACAGCGTTGAAGTCCTCATGGAACTGCTGCATGCCTCCCGCTTTGCAATGATAATCAGGGCCTTACTTGGAGGTTGGTGCTCACGTTGACTCTCACTTTTGGTATAGAGGAGCGCAGGTTGAGCTTCCATCTTGGAACTGGTAGCACAAAGTTTCTTTCCAGAAAACTCATTTTCTTCTCTGAGCCATGCCGGCAGTAACTCAAAGCACCGTAACAAGAGTGCTTTTCTGGAAGCTTCGAGACTGCATGAGTGGAGCTTTCAAAATGGGAAAGCAAGATCTGTGTCTCAGTCTCACATTTCCAGATTGACACGCAGCATAAGGACATGTTGATGTTAACAAGTCAAAAGAGATTCACGATACCCAGTGGGGCTTTCCCTGATTCAATTTTTTTCTACGACAGCTTATCTGCCTGCAGCAAAGTGCCTAAACAAAGGATGCGTGAGGGAGACAGGTGCCTGTGCTTCTTCCAAAGACCTGCAGTGTTACACCGAGAACAGTGCTTAAATTGTACTTGTATGCAAGCCGACCACCTCCTTGAGGATGCGTGACTCTAAGAGTAAAAGGTGAAAAGGGATTCGAAGCAGAGTGTTTTTCTCAATAGACTTCAGCTAGGGGAATGAGGTTACATCCATTGCATGGAGGACAGTCTAGAAGTGTGTTCCTGAATCCTGTGTAGAGCTGAGGTCATCTGGCTCTCCCAGGGAGGAGTGCAGTGTGTTGCCTTTCTCTAGCCAACACTGAGGTGTTCCAAAAGGCCTACGGGGCAGAAGTTGCTTAGCTGGCCCTGAGCTTCTTGGCTCTACTCAGTATACTGGTACTGAAACGGTTTCTAAAGAAAGGTCCTTAGGAGTCTTGAAAAGCTTACTACGGTAAAAGTAAAGCAGAACAGTGAAGAAGGCCTCATGGAGCTGCTCCATGCTTCCCGTTCGGCAAGGCAAATCAGGGCCTGCCTTCGAGGCTAGGGCTCACGTTGACTTTGACTTTAGGTGTAGAGCAGAGCAGGGTGAGCTTCCAACGAGGAACTGGAAGCACAAGGTTTCTTATGGGATAACTCAATATCTTCTCAGAAACATGCCGGCAGTGACTACAACTCTGGCAACAGCAATGCTTTTCAGGTATATTCGAGGCCACATGAACGGAGTTTTCATAATGGGCAAACAGGCCTTGTGCCATCAGTCTCCGATTTCTAGGTTGACACGCAGCATACTCGCTGAACCAGGGCTTCCTGGCTCTAGGCAATTTTCTGATATCGAAAAGGGTGCTGAAGCAGGGTCTTTAGGAGTCTTGGAAAGCTTACTACAGTTAAACAAAAGCAGAACAGCGTTGAAAGCCTCAGGGAACTGCTGCATGACTCCCGTTTTGGAAGGATATTCAGGGCCTTACATAGAGGCGAGCGCTCCCTTGATTTTAACGTTAGTTACAGTGCAGAGCAAGGGGAGTTTCCAACTAGGTACTGGAAGCACAAGGTTTCTTAAGGGAAAACTCAATATCTTATCCGAACTATGCATGCAGTGACTAAAACACCGGCAACAACAAAGCCTTTCAGGAATCTTCGAGGCCGCATAAACTGTTCTTTCATAATGGGCAAACAAGCCTTGTGCCATCAGTCTTCAATATGTAAGTTGATAGGCAGCACTCACGCAGGACGAAAGCTGTTTGCCTCTAGGCAGTTTTCTGAATCCGAAACGAGTGCTGAAGCAAGGTCTCTAGGAGTATTGGAAAGCATACTGCCGTAAAACTAAAGCAGAACAGCGTTGAAGTCCTCATGGAGATGCTGCATGCCTCCCGTTTTGTAAGGATATTCAGGGCCTTACTTCGAGGCAAGTGCTCCCCTTGACATTCACTTTAGTTATAGACCAGAGCAGGGGGAGCTTCCAACTAGAAACAGGAAGCACAAGGTTTCATTCGGGAAAACTCATTTTCTTCGCAGAAGCAGGCAGGCAGTGACTACATCCCTGGCAACAACAATGCTTTTCAGGTATCTTCGAGGCCGCATGAACGGAGCTTTCCTAATGAGAAAACAATCCTTGTGCCAGCAGTCTACAATTTGTAGGTTGACACGTAGCATACACGGAGGACCAGAGCTTCCTGGCTCTATGCAGTGTTCTGTTACCGAAACGGGTGCTGAAGGAAGGTTCCTAGGAGTCTTGGAATGCTTACTACCGCTAAACTAAAGAAGAACAGCGATGAAGGCCTCATGGAACTGCTGCATGCCTCCCGCTTTGCAAGGATAATCAGGGCCTTACTTGGAGGTTGGTGCTCACGTTGACTCTCACTTTTGGTATAGAGGAGCGCAGGTTGAGCATCCAACTTGGAACTGGAAGCACAAAGTTTCTTTCCAGAAAACTCATTTTCTTATCTGAGCCATGCCGGCAGTAACTCAAAGCACCGTAACAACAGTGCTTTTCTGGTAGCTTCGAGACTGCATGAGTGGAGCTTTCAAAATGGGAAAGCAAGATCTGTGTCTCAGTCTCACATTTCCAGATTGACACGCAGCATAAGGACATGTTGATGTTAACAAGTCAAAAGAGATTCACGATACCCAGTGGGGCTTTCCCTGATTCAACTTTTTTCTACGACAGCTTATCTGCCTGCAGCAAAGTGCCTAAACAAAGGATGCGTGAGGGAGACAGGTGCCTGTGCTTCTTCCGAAGACCTGCAGTGTTACACCAAGACAGTGCTTAAATTGTACTTGGATGCAAGCCGACCACCTCCTTGAGGATGCGTGACTCTAAGTGTAAAAGGCGAAAAGGGATTCGAAGCAGAGTGTTTTTCTCAATAGAGTTCAGCTAGGGGAATGAGGTTACATCCATTGCATGGAGGACAGTCTAGAAGTGTGTTCCTGAATCCTGTGTAGAGCTGAGGTCATCTGGCTCTCCCAGGGAGGAGTGCAGTGTGTTGCCTTTCTCTAGCCAACACTGAGGTGTTCCAAAAGGCCTACGGGGCAGAAGTGGCTTAGCTGGCCCTGAGCTTCTTGGCTCTACTCAGTATACTGGTACTGAAACGGTTTCTAAAGAAAGGTCCTTAGGAGTCTTGAAAAGCTTACTACGGTAAAAGTAAAGCAGAACAGTGAAGAAGGCCTCATGGAGCTGCTCCATGCCTCCCGTTTGGCAAGGCAAATCAGGGCATTCCTTCGAGGCTGGGGCTCACGTTGACTTTGACTTTAGGTGTAGAGCAGAGCAGGGTGAGCTTCCAACTAGGAACTGGAAGCACAAGGTTTCTTATGGGATAACTCAATATCTTCTCAGAAACATGCCGGCAGTGACTACAACTCTGGCAACAGCAATGCTTTTCAGGTATATTCGAGGCCACATGAACGGAGCTTTCATAATGGGCAAGCAGGCCTTGTGCCATCAGTCTCCAATTTCTAGGTTGACACGCAGCATACTCGCTGAACCAGGGCTTCCTGGCTCTAGGCAATTTTCTGATATCGAAACGGGTGCTGAAGCAGGGTCTTTAGGAGTCTGGGAAAGCTTACTACCGTTAAACAAAAGCAGAACAGCGTTGAAAGCCTTAGGGAACTGCTGCATGCTTCCTGTTTTGGAAGGATATTCAGGGCCTTACATAGAGGCGAGCGCTCCCTTGACTTTAACTTTATTTACAGGGCAGAGCAAGGGGAGCTTCCAACTATGTACTGGAAGCACAATGTTTCTTATGGGAAAACTCAATATCTTATCCGAACTATGCATGCAGTGACTAAAACCCCGGCAGCAACAAAGCCTTTCAGGAATCTTCGAGGCCGCATAAACGGTGGTTTTATAATGGGCAAACAAGCCGTGTGCCATCACTCTTCAATATATAAGTTGACACGCAGCACTGACGCAGGCCGAAATCTTCCTGGCTCCAGGCAGTTTTCTGATACCGAAACGGGTGCTGAAGCAAGGTCTCTAGGAGTATTGGAAAGCTTACTACCGTAAACCTAAAGCAGAACAGCGTTGAAGTCCTCATGGAACTGCTGCATGCCTCCCGCTTTGCAATGATAATCAGGGCCTTACTTGGAGGTTGGTGCTCACGTTGACTCTCACTTTTGGTATAGAGGAGCGCAGGTTGAGCTTCCATCTTGGAACTGGTAGCACAAAGTTTCTTTCCAGAAAACTCATTTTCTTCTCTGAGCCATGCCGGCAGTAACTCAAAGCACCGTAACAAGAGTGCTTTTCTGGAAGCTTCGAGACTGCATGAGTGGAGCTTTCAAAATGGGAAAGCAAGATCTGTGTCTCAGTCTCACATTTCCAGATTGACACGCAGCATAAGGACATGTTGATGTTAACAAGTCAAAAGAGATTCACGATACCCAGTGGGGCTTTCCCTGATTCAACTTTTTTCTACGACAGCTTATCTGCCTGCAGCAAAGTGCCTAAACAAAGGATGCGTGAGGGAGACAGGTGCCTGTGCTTCTTCCAAAGACCTGCAGTGTTACACCGAGAACAGTGCTTAAATTGTACTTGTATGCAAGCCGACCACCTCCTTGAGGATGCGTGACTCTAAGAGTAAAAGGTGAAAAGGGATTCGAAGCAGAGTGTTTTTCTCAATAGACTTCAGCTAGGGGAATGAGGTTACATCCATTGCATGGAGGACAGTCTAGAAGTGTGTTCCTGAATCCTGTGTAGAGCTGAGGTCATCTGGCTCTCCCAGGGAGGAGTGCAGTGTGTTGCCTTTCTCTAGCCAACACTGAGGTGTTCCAAAAGGCCTACGGGGCAGAAGTTGCTTAGCTGGCCCTGAGCTTCTTGGCTCTACTCAGTATACTGGTACTGAAACGGTTTCTAAAGAAAGGTCCTTAGGAGTCTTGAAAAGCTTACTACGGTAAAAGTAAAGCAGAACAGTGAAGAAGGCCTCATGGAGCTGCTCCATGCTTCCCGTTCGGCAAGGCAAATCAGGGCCTGCCTTCGAGGCTAGGGCTCACGTTGACTTTGACTTTAGGTGTAGAGCAGAGCAGGGTGAGCTTCCAACGAGGAACTGGAAGCACAAGGTTTCTTATGGGATAACTCAATATCTTCTCAGAAACATGCCGGCAGTGACTACAACTCTGGCAACAGCAATGCTTTTCAGGTATATTCGAGGCCACATGAACGGAGTTTTCATAATGGGCAAACAGGCCTTGTGCCATCAGTCTCCGATTTCTAGGTTGACACGCAGCATACTCGCTGAACCAGGGCTTCCTGGCTCTAGGCAATTTTCTGATATCGAAAAGGGTGCGGAAGCAGGGTCTTTAGGAGTCTTGGAAAGCTTACTACAGTTAAACAAAAGCAGAACAGCGTTGAAAGCCTCAGGGAACTGCTGCATGACTCCCGTTTTGGAAGGATATTCAGGGCCTTACATAGAGGCGAGCGCTCCCTTGATTTTAACGTTAGTTACAGTGCAGAGCAAGGGGAGTTTCCAACTAGGTACTGGAAGCACAAGGTTTCTTAAGGGAAAACTCAATATCTTATCCGAACTATGCATGCAGTGACTAAAACACCGGCAACAACAAAGCCTTTCAGGAATCTTCGAGGCCGCATAAACTGTTCTTTCATAATGGGCAAACAAGCCTTGTGCCATCAGTCTTCAATATGTAAGTTGATAGGCAGCACTCACGCAGGACGAAAGCTGTTTGCCTCTAGGCAGTTTTCTGAATCCGAAACGAGTGCTGAAGCAAGGTCTCTAGGAGTATTGGAAAGCATACTGCCGTAAAACTAAAGCAGAACAGCGTTGAAGTCCTCATGGAGATGCTGCATGCCTCCCGTTTTGTAAGGATATTCAGGGCCTTACTTCGAGGCAAGTGCTCCCCTTGACATTCACTTTAGTTATAGACCAGAGCAGGGGGAGCTTCCAACTAGAAACAGGAAGCACAAGGTTTCATTCGGGAAAACTCATTTTCTTCGCAGAAGCAGGCAGGCAGTGACTACATCCTTGGCAACAACAATGCTTTTCAGGTATCTTCGAGGCCGCATGAACGGAGCTTTCCTAATGAGAAAACAATCCTTGTGCCAGCAGTCTACAATTTGTAGGTTGACACGTAGCATACACGGAGGACCAGAGCTTCCTGGCTCTATGCAGTGTTCTGTTACCGAAACGGGTGCTGAAGGAAGGTTCCTAGGAGTCTTGGAATGCTTACTACCGCTAAACTAAAGAAGAACAGCGATGAAGGCCTCATGGAACTGCTGCATGCCTCCCGCTTTGCAAGGATAATCAGGGCCTTACTTGGAGGTTGGTGCTCACGTTGACTCTCACTTTTGGTATAGAGGAGCGCAGGTTGAGCATCCAACTTGGAACTGGAAGCACAAAGTTTCTTTCCAGAAAACTCATTTTCTTATCTGAGCCATGCCGGCAGTAACTCAAAGCACCGTAACAACAGTGCTTTTCTGGTAGCTTCGAGACTGCATGAGTGGAGCTTTCAAAATGGGAAAGCAAGATCTGTGTCTCAGTCTCACATTTCCAGATTGACACGCAGCATAAGGACATGTTGATGTTAACAAGTCAAAAGAGATTCACGATACCCAGTGGGGCTTTCCCTGATTCAACTTTTTTCTACGACAGCTTATCTGCCTGCAGCAAAGTGCCTAAACAAAGGATGCGTGAGGGAGACAGGTGCCTGTGCTTCTTCCGAAGACCTGCAGTGTTACACCAAGACAGTGCTTAAATTGTACTTGGATGCAAGCCGACCACCTCCTTGAGGATGCGTGACTCTAAGTGTAAAAGGCGAAAAGGGATTCGAAGCAGAGTGTTTTTCTCAATAGAGTTCAGCTAGGGGAATGAGGTTACATCCATTGCATGGAGGACAGTCTAGAAGTGTGTTCCTGAATCCTGTGTAGAGCTGAGGTCATCTGGCTCTCCCAGGGAGGAGTGCAGTGTGTTGCCTTTCTCTAGCCAACACTGAGGTGTTCCAAAAGGCCTACGGGGCAGAAGTGGCTTAGCTGGCCCTGAGCTTCTTGGCTCTACTCAGTATACTGGTACTGAAACGGTTTCTAAAGAAAGGTCCTTAGGAGTCTTGAAAAGCTTACTACGGTAAAAGTAAAGCAGAACAGTGAAGAAGGCCTCATGGAGCTGCTCCATGCCTCCCGTTTGGCAAGGCAAATCAGGGCATTCCTTCGAGGCTGGGGCTCACGTTGACTTTGACTTTAGGTGTAGAGCAGAGCAGGGTGAGCTTCCAACTAGGAACTGGAAGCACAAGGTTTCTTATGGGATAACTCAATATCTTCTCAGAAACATGCCGGCAGTGACTACAACTCTGGCAACAGCAATGCTTTTCAGGTATATTCGAGGCCACATGAACGGAGCTTTCATAATGGGCAAACAGGCCTTGTGCCATCAGTCTCCAATTTCTAGGTTGACACGCAGCATACTCGCTGAACCAGGGCTTCCTGGCTCTAGGCAATTTTCTGATATCGAAACGGGTGCTGAAGCAGGGTCTTTAGGAGTCTGGGAAAGCTTACTACCGTTAAACAAAAGCAGAACAGCGTTGAAAGCCTTAGGGAACTGCTGCATGCTTCCTGTTTTGGAAGGATATTCAGGGCCTTACATAGAGGCGAGCGCTCCCTTGACTTTAACTTTATTTACAGGGCAGAGCAAGGGGAGCTTCCAACTATGTACTGGAAGCACAATGTTTCTTATGGGAAAACTCAATATCTTATCCGAACTATGCATGCAGTGACTAAAACCCCGGCAGCAACAAAGCCTTTCAGGAATCTTCGAGGCCGCATAAACGGTGGTTTTATAATGGGCAAACAAGCCGTGTGCCATCACTCTTCAATATATAAGTTGACACGCAGCACTCACGCAGGCCGAAATCTTCCTGGCTCCAGGCAGTTTTCTGATACCGAAACGGGTGCTGAAGCAAGGTCTCTAGGAGTATTGGAAAGCTTACTACCGTAAACCTAAAGCAGAACAGCGTTGAAGTCCTCATGGAACTGCTGCATGCCTCCCGCTTTGCAATGATAATCAGGGCCTTACTTGGAGGTTGGTGCTCACGTTGACTCTCACTTTTGGTATAGAGGAGCGCAGGTTGAGCTTCCATCTTGGAACTGGTAGCACAAAGTTTCTTTCCAGAAAACTCATTTTCTTCTCTGAGCCATGCCGGCAGTAACTCAAAGCACCGTAACAAGAGTGCTTTTCTGGAAGCTTCGAGACTGCATGAGTGGAGCTTTCAAAATGGGAAAGCAAGATCTGTGTCTCAGTCTCACATTTCCAGATTGACACGCAGCATAAGGACATGTTGATGTTAACAAGTCAAAAGAGATTCACGATACCCAGTGGGGCTTTCCCTGATTCAACTTTTTTCTACGACAGCTTATCTGCCTGCAGCAAAGTGCCTAAACAAAGGATGCGTGAGGGAGACAGGTGCCTGTGCTTCTTCCAAAGACCTGCAGTGTTACACCGAGAACAGTGCTTAAATTGTACTTGTATGCAAGCCGACCACCTCCTTGAGGATGCGTGACTCTAAGAGTAAAAGGTGAAAAGGGATTCGAAGCAGAGTGTTTTTCTCAATAGAGTTCAGCTAGGGGAATGAGGTTACATCCATTGCATGGAGGACAGTCTAGAAGTGTGTTCCTGAATCCTGTGTAGAGCTGAGGTCATCTGGCTCTCCCAGGGAGGAGTGCAGTGTGTTGCCTTTCTCTAGCCAACACTGAGGTGTTCCAAAAGGCCTACGGGGCAGAAGTTGCTTAGCTGGCCCTGAGCTTCTTGGCTCTACTCAGTATACTGGTACTGAAACGGTTTCTAAAGAAAGGTCCTTAGGAGTCTTGAAAAGCTTACTACGGTAAAAGTAAAGCAGAACAGTGAAGAAGGCCTCATGGAGCTGCTCCATGCTTCCCGTTCGGCAAGGCAAATCAGGGCCTGCCTTCGAGGCTAGGGCTCACGTTGACTTTGACTTTAGGTGTAGAGCAGAGCAGGGTGAGCTTCCAACGAGGAACTGGAAGCACAAGGTTTCTTATGGGATAACTCAATATCTTCTCAGAAACATGCCGGCAGTGACTACAACTCTGGCAACAGCAATGCTTTTCAGGTATATTCGAGGCCACATGAACGGAGTTTTCATAATGGGCAAACAGGCCTTGTGCCATCAGTCTCCGATTTCTAGGTTGACACGCAGCATACTCGCTGAACCAGGGCTTCCTGGCTCTAGGCAATTTTCTGATATCGAAAATGGTGCTGAAGCAGGGTCTTTAGGAGTCTTGGAAAGCTTACTACAGTTAAACAAAAGCAGAACAGCGTTGAAAGCCTCAGGGAACTGCTGCATGACTCCCGTTTTGGAAGGATATTCAGGGCCTTACATAGAGGCGAGCGCTCCCTTGATTTTAACGTTAGTTACAGTGCAGAGCAAGGGGAGTTTCCAACTAGGTACTGGAAGCACAAGGTTTCTTATGGGAAAACTCAATATCTTATCCGAACTATGCATGCAGTGACTAAAACCCCGGCAACAACAAAACCTTTCAGGAATCTTCGAGGCCGCATAAACGGTGCTTTCATAATGGGCAAACAAGCCTTGTGCCATCAGTCTTCAATATGTAAGTTGATACGCAGCACTCACGCAGGACGAAAGCTTCCTGGCTCTAGGCAGTTTTCTGATACCGAAACGGGTGCTGAAGCACGGTCTCTAGGAGTATTGGAAAGCATACTGCCGTAAAACTAAAGCAGAACAGCGTTGAAGTCCTCATGGAGATGCTGCATGCCTCCCGTTTTATAAGGATATTCAGGGCCTTACTTCGAGGCAAGTGCTCCCCTTGACATTCACTTTAGTTATAGAGCAGAGCTGGGTGAGCTTCCAACTAGGAAATGGAAGCACAAGGTTTCTTTCGGGAAAACTCATTTTCTTCGCAGAAGCAGGCAGGCAGTGACTAAATCCCTGGCAACAACAATGCTTTTCAGGTATCTTCGAGGCTGCATGAACGGAGCTTTCCTAATGAGAAAACAAGCCTTGTGCCATCAGTCTCCAACTTCTAGGTTGACACGTAGCATACACGGAGGACCAGAGCTTCCTGGCTCTATGCAGTGTTCTGTTACCGAAACGGGTGCTGAAGGAAGGTTCCTAGGAGTCTTGGAAAGCTTACTACCGCTAAACTAAAGAAGAACAGCCATGAAGGCCTCATGGAACTGCTGCATGCCTCCCGCTTTGCAAGGATAATCAGGGCCTTACTTGGAGGTTGGTGCTTACGTTGACTCTCACTTTTGGCATAGAGGAGCGCAGGTTGAGCTTCCAACTTGGAACTGGAAGCACAAAGTTTCTTTCCAGAAAACTCATTTTCTTCTCTGAGCCATGCCGGCAGTAACTGAAAGCACCGTAACAACAGTGCTTTTCTGGTAGCTTCGAGACTGCATGAGTGGAGCTTTCAAAATGGGAAAGCAAGATCTGTGTCTCAGTCTCACATTTCCAGATTGACACGCAGCATAAGGACATGTTGATGTTAACAAGTCAAAAGAGATTCACGATACCCAGTGGGGCTTTCCCTGATTCAACTTTTTTCTACGACAGCTTATCTGCCTGCAGCAAAGTGCCTAAACAAAGGATGCGTGAGGGAGACAGGTGCCTGTGCTTCTTCCAAAGACCTGCAGTGTTACACCAAGACAGTGCTTAAATTGTACTTGGATGCAAGCCGACCACCTCCTTGAGGATGCGTGACTCTAAGTGTAAAAGGTGAAAAGGGATTCGAAGCAGAGTGTTTTTCTCAATAGACTTCAGCTAGGGGAATGAGGTTACATCCATTGCATGGAGGACAGTCTAGAAGTGTGTTCCTGAATCCTGTGTAGAGCTGAGGTCATCTGGCTCTCCCAGGGAGGAGTGCAGTGTGTTGCCTTTCTCTAGCCAACACTGAGGTGTTCCAAAAGGCCTACGGGACAGAAGTTGCTTAGCTGGCCCTGAGCTTCTAGGCTCTACTCAGTATACTGGTATTGAAACGGTTTCTAAAGAAAGGTCCTTAGGAGTCTTGAAAAGCTTACTACGGTAAAAGTAAAGCAGAACAGTGAAGAAGGCCTCATGGAGCTGCTCCATGCCTCCTGTTTGGCAAGGGAAATCGGGGCCTTCCTTGGAGGCTAGGGCTCACGTTGACTTTGACTTTAGAGGTAGAGCAGAGCAGGGTGAGCTTCCACCTAGGAAATGGAAGCACAAGGTTTCTTATGGGATAACTCAATATCTTCTCAGAAACATGCCAGCAGTGACTACAACTCTGGCAACAGCAATGCTTTTCAGGTATATTCGAGGCCACATGAACGGAGATTTCATAATGGGCAAACAGGCCTTGTGCCATCAGTCTCCAATTTCTAGGTTGACACGCAGCATACTCGCTGAACCAGGGCTTCCTGGCTCCAGGCAGTTTTCTGATACCGAAACGGGTGCTGAAGCAAGGTCTCTAGGAGTATTGGAAAGCTTACTACCGTAAACCTAAAGCAGAACAGCGTTGAAGTTCTCATGGAGATGCTGCATGCCTCCCGTTTTGTAAGGATATTCAGGGCCTTACTTCGAGGCAAGTGGTCCCCTTGACTTTCAATTTAGTTATAGAGCAGAGCAGGGTGAGCTTCCAACTAGGAACTGGAAGCACAAGGTTTCTTTCGGGAAAACTCATTTTCTTCACAGAAGCAGGCAGGCAGTGACTACATCCCTGGCAACAACAATGCTTTTCAGGTATCTTCGAGGCCGCATGAACGGAGCTTTCCTAATGAGAAAACAAGCCTTGTGCCATCAGACTCCAATTTCTAGGTTGACACACAGCATACACGGAGGACCAGAGCTTCCTGGCTCTATGCAGTGTTCTGTTACCGAAACGGGTGCTGAAGGAAGGTTCCTAGGAGTCTTGGAAAGCTTACTACCGCTAAACTAAAGAAGAACAGCGATGAAGGCCTCATGGAACTGCTGCATGCCTCCCGTTTTGGAAGGATATTCAGGGCCTTACATAGAGGCTAGCGCTCCCTTGACTTTAACTTTAGTTACAGTGCAGAGCAAGGGGAGCTTCCAACTAGGTACTGGAAGCACAAGGTTTCTTATGGGAAAACTCAATATCTTATCCGAACTATGCATGCAGTGACTAAAACCCCGGCAACAACAAAGCCTTTCAGGAATCTTCGAGGCCGCATAAACGGTGCTTTCATAATGGGCAAACAAGCCTTGTGCATCAGTCTTCAATATGTAAGTTGATACGCAGCACTCACGCAGGACGAAAGCTTCCGGGCTCTAGGCAGTTTTCTGATACAGAAACAGGTGCTGAAGCAAGATCTCTAGGAGTATTGGAGAGCATACTGCCGTAAAACTAAAGCAGAACAGCGTTGAAGTCCTCATGGAGATGCTGCATGCCTCCCGTTTTGTAAGGATATTCAGGGCCTTACTTCGAGGCAAGTGCTCCCCTTGACATTCACTTTAGTTATAGAGCAGAGCAGGGTGAGCTTCCAACTAGGAAATGGAAGCACAAGGTTTCTTTCGGGAAAACTCATTTTCTTCGCAGAAGCAGGCAGGCAGTGACTAAATCCCTGGCAACAACAATGCTTTTCAGGTATCTTCGAGGCTGCATGAACGGAGCTTTCCTAATGAGAAAACAAGCCTTGTGCCATCAGTCTCCAACTTCTAGGTTGACACGCAGCATACACGGAGGACCAGAGCTTCCTGGCTCTATGCAGTGTTCTGTTACCGAAACGGGTGCTGAAGGAAGGTTCCTAGGAGTCTTGGAAAGCTTACTACCGCTAAACTAAAGAAGAACAGCCATGAAGGCCTCATGGAACTGCTGCATGCCTCCCGCTTTGCAAGGATAATCAGGGCCTTACTTGGAGGTTGGTGCTTACGTTGACTCTCACTTTTGGCATAGAGGAGCGCAGGTTGAGCTTCCAACTTGGAACTGGTAGCACAAAGTTTCTTTCCAGAAAACTCATTTTCTTCTCTGAGCCATGCCGGCAGTAACTGAAAGCACCGTAACAACAGTGCTTTTCTGGTAGCTTCGAGACTGCATGAGTGGAGCTTTCAAAATGGGAAAGCAAGATCTGTGTCTCAGTCTCACATTTCCAGATTGACACGCAGCATAAGGACATGTTGATGTTAACAAGTCAAAAGAGATTCACGATACCCAGTGGGGCTTTCCCTGATTCAACTTTTTTCTACGACAGCTTATCTGCCTGCAGCAAAGTGCCTAAACAAAGGATGCGTGAGGGAGACAGGTGCCTGTGCTTCTTCCAAAGACCTGCAGTGTTACACCAAGACAGTGCTTAAATTGTACTTGGATGCAAGCCGACCACCTCCTTGAGGATGCGTGACTCTAAGTGTAAAAGGTGAAAAGGGATTCGAAGCAGAGTGTTTTTCTCAATAGACTTCAGCTAGGGGAATGAGGTTACATCCATTGCATGGAGGACAGTCTAGAAGTGTGTTCCTGAATCCTGTGTAGAGCTGAGGTCATCTGGCTCTCCCAGGGAGGAGTGCAGTGTGTTGCCTTTCTCTAGCCAACACTGAGGTGTTCCAAAAGGCCTACGGGGCAGAAGTTGCTTAGCTGGCCCTGAGCTTCTAGGCTCTACTCAGTATACTGGTACTGAAACGGTTTCTAAAGAAAGGTCCTTAGGAGTCTTGAAAAGCTTACTACGGTAAAAGTAAAGCAGAACAGTGAAGAAGGCCTCATGGAGCTGCTCCATGCCTCCTGTTTGGCAAGGGAAATCGGGGCCTTCCTTCGAGGCTAGGGCTCACGTTGACTTTGACTTTAGGTGTAGAGCAGAGCAGGGTGAGCTTCCACCTAGGAACTGGAAGCACAAGGTTTCTTATGGGATAACTCAATATCTTCTCAGAAACATGCCGGCAGTGACTACAACTCTGGCAACAGCAATGCTTTTCAGGTATATTCGAGGCCACATGAACGGAGCTTTCATAATGGGCAAACAGGCCTTGTGCCATCAGTCTCCAATTTCTAGGTTGACACGCAGCATACTCGCTGAACCAGGGCTTCCTGGCTCTAGGCAATTTTCTGATATCGAAACGGGTGCTGAAGCAGGGTCTTTAGGAGTCTTGGAAAGCTTACTAGCGTTAAACAAAAGCAGAACAGCGTTGAAAGCCTCAGGGAACTGCTGCATGCCTCCCGTTTTGGAAGGATATTCAGGGCCTTACATAGAGGCGAGCGCTCCCTTGACTTTAACTTTAGTTACAGTGCAGAGCAAGGGGAGCTTCCAACTAGGTACTGGAAGCACAAGGTTTCTTATGGGAAAACTCAATATCTTATCCGAACTATGCATGCAGTGACTAAAACCCCGGCAACAACAAAGCCTTTCAGGAATCTTCGAGGCCGCATAAACGGTGCTTTCATAATGGGCAAACAAGCCTTGTGCCATCAGTCTTCAATATGTAAGTTGATACGCAGCACTCACGCAGGATGAAAGCTTCCGGTCTCTAGGCAGTTTTCTGATACCGAAACGGGTGCTGAAGCAAGGTCTCTAGGAGTATTGGAAAGCATACTGCCGTAAAACTAAAGCAGAACAGCGTTGAAGTCCTCATGGAGATGCTGCATGCCTCCCGTTTTGTAAGGATATTCAGGGCCTTACTTCGAGGCAAGTGCTCCCCTTGACATTCACTTTAGTTATAGAGCAGAGCAGGGTGAGCTTCCAACTAGGAACAGGAAGCACAAGGTATCTTTCGGGAAAACTCATTTTCTTTGCAGAAGCAGGCAGGCAGTGACTAAATCCCTGGCAACAACAATGCTTTTCAGGTATCTTCAAGGCCGCATGAACGGAGCTTTCCTAATGAGAAAACAAGCCTTGTTCCATCAGTCTACAATTTCTAGGTTGACACGCAGCATACACGGAGGACCAGAGCTTCCTGGCTCTATGCAGTGTTCTGTTACCGAAACGGGTGCTGAAGGAAGGTTCCTAGGAGTCTTGGAAAGCTTACTACCGCTAAACTAAAAGAGAACAGCCATGAAGGCCTCATGGAACTGCTGCATGCCTCCCGCTTTGCAAGGATAATCAGGGCCTTACTTGGAGGTTGGTGCTCACGTTGACTCTCACTTTTGGTATAGAGGAGCGCAGGTTGAGCTTCCATCTTGGAACTGGTAGCACAAAGTTTCTTTCCAGAAAACTCATTTTCTTCTCTGAGCCATGCCGGCAGTAACTCAAAGCACCGTAACAAGAGTGCTTTTCTGGTAGCTTCGAGATTGCATGAGTGGAGCTTTCAAAATGGGAAAGCAAGATGTGTGTCTCAGTCTCACATTTCCAGATTGACACGCAGCATAAGGACATGTTGATGTTAACAAGTCAAAAGAGATTCACGATACCCAGTGGGGCTTTCCCTGATTCAACTTTTTTCTACGACAGCTTATCTGCCTGCAGCAAAGTGCCTAAACAAAGGATGCGTGAGGGAGACAGGTGCCTGTGCTTCTTCCAAAGACCTGCAGTGTTACACCAAGAACAGTGCTTAAATTGTACTTGGATGCAAGCCGACCACCTCCTTGAGGATGCGTGACTCTAAGTGTAAAAGGTGAAAAGGGATTCGAAGCAGAGTGTTTTTCTCAATAGAGTTCAGCTAGGGGAATGAGGTTACGTCCATTGCATGGAGGACAGTCTAGAAGTGTGTTCCTGAATCCTGTGTAGAGCTGAGGTCATCTGGCTCTCCCAGGGAGGAGTGCAGTGTGTTGCCTTTCTCTAGCCAACACTGAGGTGTTCCAAAAGGCCTCCGGGGCAGAAGTTGCTTAGCTGGCCCTGAGCTTCTTGGCTCTACTCAGTATACTGGTACTGAAACGGTTTCTAAAGAAAGGTCCTTAGGAGTCTTGAAAAGCTTACTACGGTAAAAGTAAAGCAGAACAGTGAAGAAGGCCTCATGGAGCTGCTCCATGCCTCCCATTCGGCAAGGCAAATCCGGGCCTTCCTTCGAGGCTAGGGCTCACGTTGACTTTGACTTTAGGTGTAGAGCAGAGCAGGGTGAGCTTCCAACGAGGAACTGGAAGCACAAGATTTCTTATGGGATAACTCAATATCTTCTCAGAAACATGCCGGCAGTGACTACAACTCTGGCAACAGCAATGCTTTTCAGGTATATTCGAGGCCACATGAACGGAGCTTTCATAATGGGCAAACAGGCCTTGTGCCATCAGTCTCCAATTTCTAGGTGGACAGGCAGCATACTCGCTGAACCAGGGCTTCCTGGCTCGAGGCAATTTTCTGATATCTAAACGGGTGCTGAAGCAGGGTCTTTAGGAGTCTTGGAAAGCTTACTACCGTTAAACAAAAGCAGAACAGCGTTGAAAGCCTCAGGGAACTGCTGCATGCCTCCCGTTTTGGAAGGATATTCAGGGCCTTACATAGAGGCGAGCGCTCCCTTGACTTTAACTTTAGTTACAGTGCGGAGCAAGGGGAGCTTCCAACTAGGTACTGGAAGCACAAGGTTTCTTAAGGGAAAATTCAATATCTTATCCGAACTATGCATGCAGTGACTAAAACCCCGGCCACAACAAAGCCATTCAGGAATCTTCGAGGCCGCATAAACGGTTCTTTCATAATGGGCAAACAAGCCTTGTGCCATCAGTCTTCAATATGTAAGTTGATACGCAGCACTCACGCAGGGCGAAAGCTGCCTGGCTCTAGGCAGTTTTCTGAAACCGAAACGGGTGCTGAAGCAAGGTCTCTAGGAGTATTGGAAAGCATACTGCCGTAAAACTAAAGCAGAACAGCGTTGAAGTCCTCATGGAGATGCTGCATGCCTCCCGTTTTGTAAGGATATTCAGGGCCTTACTTCGAGGCAAGTGCTCCCCTTGACATTCACTTTAGTTATAGAGCAGAGCAGGGTGAGCTTCCAACTAGGAACTGGAAGCACAAGGTTTCTTTCGGGAAAACTCATTTTCTTCGCAGAAGCAGGCAGGCAGTGACTACATCCCTGGCAACAACAATGCTTTTCAGGTATCTTCGAGGCCGCATGAACGGAGCTTTCCTAATGAGAAAACAAGCCTTGTTCCATCAGTCTACAATTTCTAGGTTGACACGCAGCATACACGGAGGACCAGAGCTTCCTGGTTCTATGCAGTGTTCTGTTACCGAAACGGGTGCTGAAGGAAGGTTCCTAGGAGTCTTGGAAAGCTTACTACCGCTAAACTAAAGAAGAACAGCCATGAAGGCCTCATGGAACTGCTGCATGCCTCCCGCTTTGCAAGGATAATCAGGGCCTTACTTGGAGGTTGGTGCTCACGTTGACTCTCACTTTTGGTATAGAGGAGCGCAGGTTGAGCTTCCATCTTGGAACTGGTAGCACAAAGTTTCTTTCCAGAAAACTCATTTTCTTCTCTGAGCCATGCCGGCATTAACTCAAAGCACCGTAACAAGAGTGCTTTTCTGATAGCTTCGAGACTGCATGAGTGGAGCTTTCAAAATGGGAAAGCAAGATGTGTGTCTCAGTCTCACATTTCCAGATTGACACGCAGCATAAGGACATGTTGATGTTAACAAGCCAAAAGAGATTCACGATACCCAGTGGGGCTTTCCCTGATTCAACTTTTTTCTACGACAGCTTATCTGCCTGCAGCAAAGTGCCTAAACAAAGGATGCGTGAGGGAGACAGGTTCCTTTGCTTCTTCCAAAGACCTGCAGTGTTACACCAAGAACAGTGCTTAAATTGTACTTGGATGCAAGCCGACCACCTCCTTGAGGATGCGTGACTCTAAGTGTAAAAGGTGAAAAGGGATTCGAAGCAGAGTGTTTTTCTCAATAGAGTTCAGCTAGGGGAATGAGGTTACATCCATTGCATGGAGGACAGTCTAGAAGTGTGTTCCTGAATCCTGTGTAGAGCTGAGGTCATCTGGCTCTCCCAGGGAGGAGTGCAGTGTGTTGCCTTTCTGTAGCCAACACTGAGGTGTTCCAAAAGGCCTACGGGGCAGAAGTTGCTTAGCTGGCCCTGAGCTTCTTGGCTCTACTCAGTATACTGGTACTGAAACGGTTTCTAAAGAAAGGTCCTTAGGAGTCTTGAAAAGCTTACTACGGTAAAATTAAAGCAGAACAGTGAAGAAGTCCTCATGGAGCTGCTCCATGCCTCCCGTTCGGCAAGGCAAATCCGGGCCTTCCTTCGAGGCTAGGGCTCACGTTGACTTTGACTTTAGGTGTAGAGCAGAGCAGGGTGAGCTTCCAACGAGGAACTGGAAGCACAAGATTTCTTATGGGATAACTCAATATCTTCTCAGAAACATGCCGGCAGTGACTACAACTCTGGCAACAGCAATGCTTTTCAGGTATATTCGAGGCCACATGAACGGAGCTTTCATAATGGGCAAACAGGCCTTGTGCCGTCAGTCTCCAATTTCTAGGTTGACACGCAGCATACTGGCTGAACCAGGGCTTCCTGGCTCTAGGCAATTTTCTGATATCGAAACGGGTGCTGAAGCAGGGTCTTTAGGAGTCTTGGAAAGCTTACTACCGTTAAACAAAAGCAGAACAGCGTTGAAAGCCTTAGGGAACTGCTGCATGCTTCCCGTTTTGGAAGGATATTCAGGGCCTTACATAGAGGCGAGCGCTCCCTTGACTTTAACTTTAGTTACAGTGCAGAGCAAGGGGAGCTTCCAACTAGGTAGTGGAAGCACAAGGTTTCTTATGGGAAAATTCAATATCTTATCCGAACTATGCATGCAGTGACTAAAACCCCGGCAACAACAAAGCCTTTCAGGAATCTTCGAGGCCGCATAAACGGTGGTTTTATAATGGGCAAACAAGCCGTGTGCCATCACTCTTCAATATATAAGTTGATACGCAGCACTCACGCAGGCCGAAATCTTCCTGGCTCCAGGCAGTTTTCTGATACCGAAACGGGTGCTGAAGCAAGGTCTCTAGGAGTATTGGAAAGCTTACTACCGTAAACCTAAAGCAGAACAGCGTTGAAGTCCTCATGGAGATGCTGCATGCCTCCCGTTTTGTAAGGATATTCAGGTCCTTACTTCGAGGCAAGTGGTCCCCTTGACTTTCAATTTAATTATAGAGCAGAGCAGGGTGAGCTTCCAACTAGGAACTGGAAGCACAAGGTTTCTTTCGGGAAAACTCATTTTCTTCACAGAAGCAGGCGGGCAGTGACTACATCCCTGGCAACAACAATGCTTTTCAGGTATCTTCGAGGCCGCATGAACGGAGCTTTCCTAATGAGAAAACAAGCCTTGTTCCAACAGTCTACAATTTCTAGGTTGACACGCAGCATACACGGAGGACCAGAGCTTCCTGGCTCTATGCAGTGTTCTTTTACCGAAACGGGTGCTGAAGGAAAGTTCCTAGGAGTCTTGGAAAGCTTACTACCGCTAAACTAAAGAAGAACAGCCATGAAGGCCTCATGGAACTGCTGCATGCCTCCCGCTTTGCAATGATAATCAGGGCCTTACTTGGAGGTTGGTGCTCACGTTGACTCTCACTTTTGGTATAGAGGAGCGCAGGTTGAGCTTCCATCTTGGAACTGGTAGCACAAAGTTTCTTTCCAGAAAACTCATTTTCTTCTCTGAGCCATGCCGGCAGTAACTCAAAGCACCGTAACAAGAGTGCTTTTCTGGTAGCTTCGAGACTGCATGAGTGGAGCTTTCAAAATGGGAAAGCAAGATCTGTGTCTCAGTCTCACATTTCCAGATTGACACGCAGCATAAGGACATGTTGATGTTAACAAGTCAAAAGAGATTCACGATACCCAGTGGGGGTTTCCCTGATTCAACTTTTTTCTACGACAGCTTATCTACCTGAAGCAACGTGCCTAAACAAAGGATGCGTGAGGGAGACAGGTGCCTGTGCTTCTTCCAAAGACCTGCAGTGTTACACCAAGAACAGTGCTTAAATTGTACTTGGATGCAAGCCGACCACCTCCTTGAGGATGCGTGACTCTAAGTGTAAAAGGTGAAAAGGGATTCGAAGCAGAGTGTTTTTCTCAATAGACTTCAGCTAGGGGAATGAGGTTACATCCATTGCATGGAGGACAGTCTAGAAGTGTGTTCCTGAATCCTGTGTAGAGCTGAGGTCATCTGGCTCTCCCAGGGAGGAGTGCAGTGTGTTGCCTTTCTCTAGCCAACACTGAGGTGTTCCAAAAGGCCTACGGGGCAGAAGTTGCTTAGCTGGCCCTGAGCTTCTTGGCTCTACTCAGTATACTGGTATTGAAACGGTTTCTAAAGAAAGGTCCTTAGGAGTCTTGAAAAGCTTACTACGGTAAAAGTAAAGCAGAACAGTGAAGAAGGCCTCATGGAGCTGCTCCATGCTTCCCGTTCGGCAAGGCAAATCAGGGCCTGCCTTCGAGGCTAGGGCTCATGTTGACTTTGACTTTAGGTGTAGAGCAGAGCAGGGTGAGCTTCCAACGAGGAACTGGAAGCACAAGGTTTCTTATGGGATAACTCAATATCTTCTCAGAAACATGCCGGCAGTGACTACAACTCTGGCAACAGCAATGCTTTTCAGGTATATTCGAGGCCACATGAACGGAGTTTTCATAATGGGCAAACAGGCCTTGTGCCATCAGTCTCCGATTTCTAGGTTGACACGCAGCATACTCGCTGAACCAGGGCTTCCTGGCTCTAGGCAATTTTCTGATATCGAAAAGGGTGCTGAAGCAGGGTCTTTAGGAGTCTTGGAGAGCTTACTACCGTTAAACAAAAGCAGAACAGCGTTGAAAGCCTCAGGGAACTGCTGCATGACTCCCGTTTTGGAAGGATATTCAGGGCCTTACATAGAGGCGAGCGCTCCCTTGATTTTAACGTTAGTTACAGTGCAGAGCAAGGGGAGTTTCCAACTAGGTACTGGAAGCACAAGGTTTCTTATGGGAAAACTCAATATCTTATCCGAACTACGCATGCAGTGACTAAAACCCCGGCAACAACAAAACCTTTCAGGAATCTTCGAGGCCGCATAAACGGTGCTTTCATAATGGGCAAACAAGCCTTGTGCCATCAGTCTTCAATATGTAAGTTGATACGCAGCACTCACGCAGGACGAAAGCTTCCTGGCTCTAGGCAGTTTTCTGATACCGAAACGGGTGCTGAAGCAAGGTCTCTAGGAGTATTGGAAAGCATACTGCCGTAAAACTAAAGCAGAACAGCGTTGAAGTCCTCATGGAGATGCTGCATGCCTCCCGTTTTATAAGGATATTCAGGGCCTTACTTCGAGGCAAGTGCTCCCCTTGACATTCACTTTAGTTATAGAGGAGAGCAGGGTGAGCTTCCAACTAGGAACAGGAAGCACAAGGTTTCTTTCGGGAAAACTCATTTTCTTCGCAGAAGCAGGCAGGCAGTGACTACATCCCTGGCAACAACAATGCTTTTCAGGTATCTTCGAGGCCGCATGAACGGAGCTTTCCTAATGAGAAAACAATCCTTGTGCCAGCAGTCTACAATTTCTAGGTTGACACGTAGCATACACGGAGGACCAGAGCTTCCTGGCTCTATGCAGTGTTCTGTTACCGAAACGGGTGCTGAAGGAAGGTTCCTAGGAGTCTTGGAAAGCTTACTACCGCTAAACTAAAGAAGAACAGCCATGAAGGCCTCATGGAACTGCTGCATGCCTCCCGCTTTGCAAGGATAATCAGGGCCTTACTTGGAGGTTGGTGCTCACGTTGACTCTCACTTTTGGTATAGAGGAGCGCAGGTTGAGCATCCAACTTGGAACTGGAAGCACAAAGTTTCTTTCCAGAAAACTCATTTTCTTCTCTGAGCCATGCCGGCAGTAACTCAAAGCACCGTAACAAGAGTGCTTTTCTGGTAGCTTCGAGACTGCATGAGTGGAGCTTTCAAAATGGGAAAGCAAGATCTGTGTCTCAGTCTCACATTTCCAGATTGACACGCAGCATAAGGACATGTTGATGTTAACAAGTCAAAAGACATTCACGATACCCAGTGGGGCTTTCCCTGATTCAACTTTTTTCTACGACAGCTTATCTGCCTGCAGGAAAGTGCCTAAACAAAGGATGCGTGAGGGAGACAGGTGCCTGTGCTTCTTCCAAAGACCTGCAGTGTTACACCAAGACAGTGCTTAAATTGTACTTGGATGCAAGCCGACCACCTCCTTGAGGATGCGTGACTCTAAGTGTAAAAGGTGAAAAGGGATTCGAAGCAGAGTGTTTTTCTCAATAGACTTCAGCTAGGGGAATGAGGTTACATCCATTGCATGGAGGACAGTCTAGAAGTGTGTTCCTGAATCCTGTGTAGAGCTGAGGTCATCTGGCTCTCCCAGGGAGGAGTGCAGTGTGTTGCCTTTCTCTAGCCAACACTGAGGTGTTCCAAAAGGCCTACGGGGCAGAAGTTGCTTAGCTGGCCCTGAGCTTCTAGGCTCTACTCAGTATACTGGTATTGAAACGGTTTCTAAAGAAAGGTCCTTAGGAGTCTTGAAAAGCTTACTACGGTAAAAGTAAAGCAGAGCAGTGAAGAAGGCCTCATGGAGCTGCTCCATGCCTCCCGTTTCTCAAGGCAAATCAGGGCCTTCCTTCGAGGCTAGGGCTCACGTTGACTTTGACTTTAGGTGTAGAGCAGAGCAGGGTGAGCTTCCACCTAGGAACTGGAAGCACAAGGTTTCTTATGGGATAACTCAGTATCTTCTCAGAAACATGCCGGCAGTGACTACAACTCTGGCAACAGCAATGCTTTTCAGGTATATTCGAGGCCACATGAACGGAGCTTTCATAATGGGCAAACAGGCCTTGTGCCATCAGTCTCCAATTTCTAGGTTGACACGCAGCATACTCGCTGAACCAGGGCTTCCTGGCTCTAGGCAATTTTCTGATATCGAAACGGGTGCTGAAGCAGGGTCTTTAGGAGTCTTGGAAAGCTTACTACCGTTAAACTAAAGCAGAACAGCGTTGAAAGCCTCAGGGAACTGCTGCATGCCTCCCGTTTTGGAAGGATATTCAGGGCCTTACATAGAGGCGAGCGCTCCCTTGACTTTAACTTTAGTTACAGTGCAGAGCAAGGGGAGCTTCCAACTAGGTACTGGAAGCACAAGGTTTCTTATGGGAAAACTCAATATCTTATCCGAACTATGCATGCAGTGACTAAAACCCCGGCAACAACAAAGCCTTTCAGGAATCTTCGAGGCCGCATAAACGGTGCTTTCATAATGGGCAAACAAGCCTTGTGCATCAGTCTTCAATATGTAAGTTGATACGCAGCTCTCACGCAGGACAAAAGCTTCCGGGCTCTAGGCAGTTTTCTGATACCGAAACAGGTGGTGAAGCAAGATCTCTAGGAGTATTGGAGAGCATACTGCCGTAAAACTAAAGCAGAACAGCGTTGAAGTCCTCATGGAGATGCTGCATGCCTCCCGTTTTGTAAGGATATTCAGGGCCTTACTTCGAGGCAAGTGCTCCCCTTGACATTCACTTTAGTTATAGAGCAGAGCAGGGTGAGCTTCCAACTAGGAAATGGAAGCACAAGGTTTCTTTCGGGAAAACTCATTTTCTTCGCAGAAGCAGGCAGGCAGTGACTAAATCCCTGGCAACAACAATGCTTTTCAGGTATCTTCGAGGCTGCATGAACGGAGCTTTCCTAATGAGAAAACAAGCCTTGTGCCATCAGTCTCCAACTTCTAGGTTGACACGCAGCATACACGGAGGACCAGAGCTTCCTGGCTCTATGCAGTGATCTGTTACCGAAACGGGTGCTGAAGGAAGGTTCCTAGGAGTCTTGGAAAGCTTACTACCGCTAAACTAAAGAAGAACAGCCATGAAGGCCTCATGGAACTGCGGCATGCCTCCCGCTTTGCAAGGATAATCAGGGCCTTACTTGGAGGTTGGTGCTCACGTTGACTCTCACTTTTGGTATAGAGGAGCGCAGGTTGTGCTTCCATCTTGGAACTGGTAGCACAAAGTTTCTTTCCAGAAAACTCATTTTCTTCTCTGAGCCATGCCGGCAGTAACTCAAAGCACCGTAACAAGAGTGCTTTTCTGGTAGCTTCGAGACTGCATGAGTGGAGCCTTCAAAATGGGAAAGCAAGATGTGTGTCTCAGTCTCACATTTCCAGATTGACACGCAGCATAAGGACATGTTGATGTTAACAAGTCAAAAGAGATTCACGATACCCAGGGGGCTTTCCCTGATTCAACTTTTTTCTACGACAGCTTATCTGCCTGCTGCAAAGTGCCTAAACAAAGGATGCGTGAGGGAGACAGGTGCCTGTGCTTCTTCCAAAGACCTGCAGTGTTACACCAAGACAGTGATTAAATTGTACTTGGATGCAAGCCGACCACCTCCTTGAGGATGCGTGACTCTAAGTGTAAAAGGTGAAAAGGGATTCGAAGCAGAGTGTTTTTCTCAATAGACTTCAGCTAGGGGAATGAGGTTACATCCATTGCATGGAGGACAGTCTAGAAGTGTGTTCCTGAATCCTGTGTAGAGCTGAGGTCATCTGGCTCTCCCAGGGAGGAGTGCAGTGTGTTGCCTTTCTCTAGCCAACACTGAGGTGTTCCAAAAGGCCTACGGGGCAGAAGTTGCTTAGCTGGCCCTGAGCTTCTAGGCTCTACTCAGTATACTGGTATTGAAACGGTTTCTAAAGAAAGGTCCTTAGGAGTCTTGAAAAGCTTACTACGGTAAAAGTAAAGCAGAGCAGTGAAGAAGGCCTCATGGAGCTGCTCCATGCCTCCCGTTTCTCAAGGCAAATCAGGGCCTTCCTTCGAGGCTAGGGCTCACGTTGACTTTGACTTTAGGTGTAGAGCAGAGCAGGGTGAGCTTCCACCTAGGAACTGGAAGCACAAGGTTTCTTATGGGATAACTCAGTATCTTCTCAGAAACATGCCGGCAGTGACTACAACTCTGGCAACAGCAATGCTTTTCAGGTATATTCGAGGCCACATGAACGGAGCTTTCATAATGGGCAAACAGGCCTTGTGCCATCAGTCTCCAATTTCTAGGTTGACACGCAGCATACTCGCTGAACCAGGGCTTCCTGGCTCTAGGCAATTTTCTGATATCGAAACGGGTGCTGAAGCAGGGTCTTTAGGAGTCTTGGAAAGCTTACTACCGTTAAACTAAAGCAGAACAGCGTTGAAAGCCTCAGGGAACTGCTGCATGCCTCCCGTTTTGGAAGGATATTCAGGGCCTTACATAGAGGCGAGCGCTCCCTTGACTTTAACTTTAGTTACAGTGCAGAGCAAGGGGAGCTTCCAACTAGGTACTGGAAGCACAAGGTTTCTTATGGGAAAACTCAATATCTTATCCGAACTATGCATGCAGTGACTAAAACCCCGGCAACAACAAAGCCTTTCAGGAATCTTCGAGGCCGCATAAACGGTGCTTTCATAATGGGCAAACAAGCCTTGTGCATCAGTCTTCAATATGTAAGTTGATACGCAGCTCTCACGCAGGACAAAAGCTTCCGGGCTCTAGGCAGTTTTCTGATACCGAAACAGGTGGTGAAGCAAGATCTCTAGGAGTATTGGAGAGCATACTGCCGTAAAACTAAAGCAGAACAGCGTTGAAGTCCTCATGGAGATGCTGCATGCCTCCCGTTTTGTAAGGATATTCAGGGCCTTACTTCGAGGCAAGTGCTCCCCTTGACATTCACTTTAGTTATAGAGCAGAGCAGGGTGAGCTTCCAACTAGGAAATGGAAGCACAAGGTTTCTTTCGGGAAAACTCATTTTCTTCGCAGAAGCAGGCAGGCAGTGACTAAATCCCTGGCAACAACAATGCTTTTCAGGTATCTTCGAGGCTGCATGAACGGAGCTTTCCTAATGAGAAAACAAGCCTTGTGCCATCAGTCTCCAACTTCTAGGTTGACACGCAGCATACACGGAGGACCAGAGCTTCCTGGCTCTATGCAGTGATCTGTTACCGAAACGGGTGCTGAAGGAAGGTTCCTAGGAGTCTTGGAAAGCTTACTACCGCTAAACTAAAGAAGAACAGCCATGAAGGCCTCATGGAACTGCGGCATGCCTCCCGCTTTGCAAGGATAATCAGGGCCTTACTTGGAGGTTGGTGCTCACGTTGACTCTCACTTTTGGTATAGAGGAGCGCAGGTTGTGCTTCCATCTTGGAACTGGTAGCACAAAGTTTCTTTCCAGAAAACTCATTTTCTTCTCTGAGCCATGCCGGCAGTAACTCAAAGCACCGTAACAAGAGTGCTTTTCTGGTAGCTTCGAGACTGCATGAGTGGAGCCTTCAAAATGGGAAAGCAAGATGTGTGTCTCAGTCTCACATTTCCAGATTGACACGCAGCATAAGGACATGTTGATGTTAACAAGTCAAAAGAGATTCACGATACCCAGGGGGCTTTCCCTGATTCAACTTTTTTCTACGACAGCTTATCTGCCTGCTGCAAAGTGCCTAAACAAAGGATGCGTGAGGGAGACAGGTGCCTGTGCTTCTTCCAAAGACCTGCAGTGTTACACCAAGACAGTGCTTAAATTGTACTTGGATGCAAGCCGACCACCTCCTTGAGGATGCGTGACTCTAAGTGTAAAAGGTGAAAAGGGATTCGAAGCAGAGTGTTTTTCTCAATAGAGTTCAGCTAGGGGAATGAGGTTACATCCATTGCATGGAGGACAGTCTAGAAGTGTGTTCCTGAATCCTGTGTAGAGCTGAGGTCATCTGGCTCTCCCAGGGAGGAGTGCAGTGTGTTGCCTTTCTCTAGCCAACACTGAGGTGTTCCAAAAGACCTACGGGGCAGAAGTGGCTTAGCTGGCCCTGAGCTTCTAGGCTCTACTCAGTATACTGGTACTGAAACGGTTTCTAAAGAAAGGTCCTTAGGAGTCTTGAAAAGCTTACTACGGTAAAAGTAAAGCAGAACAGTGAAGAAGGCCTCATGGAGCTGCTCCATGCCTCCCGTTTCTCAAGGCAAATCAGGGCCTTCCTTCGAGGCTAGGGCTCACGTTGACTTTGACTTTAGGTGTAGAGCAGAGCAGGGTGAGCTTCCACCTAGGAACTGGAAGCACAAGGTTTCTTATGGGATAACTCAGTATCTTCTCAGAAACATGCCGGCAGTGACTACAACTCTGGCAACAGCAATGCTTTTCAGGTATATTCGAGGCCACATGAACGGAGCTTTCATAATGGGCAAACAGGCCTTGTGCCATCAGTCTCCAATTTCTAGGTTGACACGCAGCATACTCGCTGAACCAGGGCTTCCTGGCTTTAGGCAATTTTCTGATATCGAAACGGGTGCTGAAGCAGGGTCTTTAGGAGTCTTGGAAAGCTTACTAGCGTTAAACAAAAGCAGAACAGCGTTGAAAGCCTCAGGGAACTGCTGCATGCCTCCCGTTTTGGAAGGATATTCAGGGCCTTACATAGAGGCGAGCGCTCCCTTGACTTTAACTTTAGTTACAGTGCAGAGCAAGGGGAGCTTCCAACTAGGTACTGGAAGCACAAGGTTTCTTATGGGAAAACTCAATATCTTATTCGAACTATGCATGCAGTGACTAAAACCCCGGCAACAACAAAGCCTTTCAGGAATCTTCGAGGCCGCATAAACGGTGCTTTCATAATGGGCAAACAAGCCTTGTGCATCAGTCTTCAATATGTAAGTTGATACGCAGCACTCACGCAGGACAAAAGCTTCCGGGCTCTAGGCAGTTTTCTGATACCGAAACAGGTGGTGAAGCAAGATCTCTAGGAGTATTGGAGAGCATACTGCCGTAAAACTAAAGCAGAACAGCGTTGAAGTCCTCATGGAGATGCTGCATGCCTCCCGTTTTGTAAGGATATTCAGGGCCTTACTTCGAGGCAAGTGCTCCCCTTGACATTCACTTTAGTTATAGAGCAGAGCAGGGTGAGCTTCCAACTAGGAAATGGAAGCACAAGGTTTCTTTCGGGAAAACTCATTTTCTTCGCAGAAGCAGGCAGGCAGTGACTAAATCCCTGGCAACAACAATGCTTTTCAGGTATCTTCGAGGCTGCATGAACGGAGCTTTCCTAATGAGAAAACAAGCCTTGTGCCATCAGTCTCCAACTTCTAGGTTGACACGCAGCATACACGGGGGACCAGAGCTTCCTGGCTCTATGCAGTGATCTGTTACCGAAACGGGTGCTGAAGGAAGGTTCCTAGGAGTCTTGGAAAGCTTACTACCGCTAAACTAAAGAAGAACAGCCATGAAGGCCTCATGGAACTGCTGCATGCCTCCCGCTTTGCAAGGATAATCAGGGCCTTACTTGGAGGTTGGTGCTCACGTTGACTCTCACTTTTGGCATAGAGGAGCGCAGGTTGAGCTTCCAACTTGGAACTGGTAGCACAAAGTTTCTTTCCAGAAAACTCATTTTCTTCTCTGAGCCATGCCGGCAGTAACTGAAAGCACCGTAACAACAGTGCTTTTCTGGTAGCTTCGAGACTGCATGAGTGGAGCTTTCAAAATGGGAAAGCAAGATCTGTGTCTCAGTCTCACATTTCCAGATTGACACGCAGCATAAGGACATGTTGATGTTAACAAGTCAAAAGAGATTCACGATACCCAGTGGGGCTTTCCCTGATTCAACTTTTTTCTACGACAGCTTATCTGCCTGCAGCAAAGTGCCTAAACAAAGGATGCGTGAGGGAGACAGGTGCCTGTGCTTCTTCCAAAGACCTGCAGTGTTACACCGAGAACAGTGCTTAAATTGTAGTTGTATGCAAGCCGACCACCTCCTTGAGGATGCGTGACTCTAAGTGTAAAAGGTGAAAAGGGATTCGAAGCAGAGTGTTTTTCTCAATAGAGTTCAGCTAGGGGAATGAGGTTACATCCATTGCATGGAGGACAGTCTAGAAGTGTGTTCCTGAATCCTGTGTAGAGCTGAGGTAATCTGGCTCTCCCAGGGAGGAGTGCAGTGTGTTTCCTTTCTCTAGCCAACACTGAGGTGTTCCAAAAGGCCTACGGGGCAGAAGTTGCTTAGCTGGCCCTGAGCTTCTAGGCTCTACTCAGTATACTGGTACTGAAACGGTTTCTAAAGAAAGGTCCTTAGGAGTCTTGAAAAGCTTACTACGGTAAAAGTAAAGCAGAACAGTGAAGAAGGCCTCATGGAGCTGCTCCATGCCTCCTGTTTGGCAAGGGAAATCGGGGCCTTCCTTCGAGGCTAGGGCTCACGTTGACTTTGACTTTAGGTGTAGAGCAGAGCAGGGTGAGCTTCCACCTAGGAACTGGAAGCACAAGGTTTCTTATGGGATAACTCAATATCTTCTCAGAAACATGCCGGCAGTGACTACAACTCTGGCAACAGCAATGCTTTTCAGGTATATTCGAGGCCACATGAACGGAGCTTTCATAATGGGCAAACAGGCCTTGTGCCATCAGTCTCCAATTTCTAGGTTGACACGCAGCATACTCGCTTAACCAGGGCTTCCTGGCTCTAGGCAATTTTCTGATATCGAAACGGGTGCTGAAGCAGGGTCTTTAGGAGTCTTGGAAAGCTTACTACCGTTAAACAAAAGCAGAACAGCGTTGAAAGCCTCAGGGAACTGCTGCATGCCTCCCGTTTTGGAAGGATATTCAGGGCCTTACATAGAGGCTAGCGCTCCCTTGACTTTAACTTTAGTTACAGTGCAGAGCAAGGGGAGCTTCCAACTAGGTACTGGAAGCACAAGGTTTCTTATGGGAAAACTCAATATCTTATCCGAACTATGCATGCAGTGACTAAAACCCCGGCAACAACAAAGCCTTTCAGGAATCTTCGAGGCCGCATAAACGGTGCTTTCATAATGGGCAAACAAGCCTTGTGCCATCACTCTTCAATATGTAAGTTGATACGCAGCACTCACGCAGGATGAAAGCTTCCTGTCTCTAGGCAGTTTTCTGATACCGAAACGGGTGCTGAAGCAAGGTCTCTAGGAGTATTGGAAAGCATACTGCCGTAAAACTAAAGCAGAACAGCGTTGAAGTCCTCATGGAGATGCTGCATGCCTCCCGTTTTGTAAGGATATTCAGGGCCTTACTTCGAGGCAAGTGCTCCCCTTGACATTCACTTTAGTTATAGAGCAGAGCAGGGTGACCTTCCAACTAGGAACAGGAAGCACAAGGTATCTTTCGGGAAAACTCATTTTCTTTGCAGAAGCAGGCAGGCAGTGACTAAATCCCTGGCAACAACAATGCTTTTCAGGTATCTTCAAGGCCGCATGAACGGAGCTTTCCTAATGAGAAAACAAGCCTTGTTCCATCAGTCTACAATTTCTAGGTTGACACGCAGCATACACGGAGGACCAGAGCTTCCTGGCTCTATGCAGTGTTCTGTTACCGAAACGGGTGCTGAAGGAAGGTTCCTAGGAGTCTTGGAAAGCTTACTACCGCTAAACTAAAGAAGAACAGCCATGAAGGCCTCATGGAACTGCTGCATGCCTCCCGCTTTGCAAGGATAATCAGGGCCTTACTTGGAGGTTGGTGCTCACGTTGACTCTCACTTTTGGTATAGAGGAGCGCAGGTTGAGCTTCCATCTTGGAACTGGTAGCACAAAGTTTCTTTCCAGAAAACTCATTTTCTTCTCTGAGCCATGCCGGCAGTAACTCAAAGCACCGTAACAAGAGTGCTTTTCTGGTAGCTTCGAGACTGCATGAGTGGAGCTTTCAAAATGGGAAAGCAAGATCTGTGTCTCAGTCTCACATTTCCAGATTGACACGCAGCATAAGGACATGTTGATGTTAACAAGTCAAAAGAGATTCACGATACCCAGTGGGGCTTTCCCTGATTCAACTTTTTTCTACGACAGCTTATCTGCCTGCAGCAAAGTGCCTAAACAAAGGATGCGTGAGAGAGACAGGTGCCTGTGCTTCTTCCAAAAACCTGCAGTGTTACACCAAGACAGTGCTTAAATTGTACTTGGATGCAAGCCGACCACCTCCTTGAGGATGCGTGACTCTAAGTGTAAAAGGTAAAAAGGGATTCGAAGCAGAGTGTTTTTCTCAATAGAGTTCAGCTAGGGGAATGAGGTTACATCCATTGCATGGAGGACAGTCTAGAAGTGTGTTCCTGAATCCCGATTAGAGCTGAGGTCATCTGGCTCTCCCAGGGAGGAGTGCAGTGTGTTGCCTTTCTCTAGCCAACACTGAGGTGTTCCAAAAGGCCTAAAGGGCAGAATTTGCTTAGCTGGCCCTGAGCTTCTTGGCTCTACTCAGTATACTGGTACTGAAACGGTTTCTAAAGAAGGTCCTTAGGAGTCTTGAAAAGCTTACTACGGTAAAAGTAAAGCAGAACAGTGAAGAAGGCCTTATGGAGCTGCTCCATGCCTCCCGTTTGGCAAGGGAAATCGGGGCCTTCCTTCGAGGCTAGGGCTCACGTTGACTTTGACTTTAGGTGTAGAGCAGAGCAGGGTGAGCTTCCAACTAGGAACTGGAAACACAAGGTTTCTTATGGGATAACTCAATATCTTCTCAGAAACATGCCGGCAGTGACTACAACTCTGGCAACAGCAATGCTTTTCAGGTATATTCGAGGCCACATGAACGGAGCTTTCATAATGGGCAAACAGGCCTTGTGCCATCAGTCTCCAATTTCTAGGTGGACACGCAGCATACTCGCTGAACCAGGGCTTCCTGGCTCTAGGCAATTTTCTGATACCAAAACGGGTGGTGAAGCAGGGTCTTTAGGAGTCTTGGAAAGCTTACTACCGTTAAACAAAAGCAGAACAGCGTTGAAGCGTCAGGGAACTGCTGCATGCCTCCCGTTTTGGAAGGATATTCAGGGCCTTACATAGAGGCTAGCGCTCCCTTGACTTTAACTTTAGTTACAGGGCAGAGCAAGGGGAGCTTCCAACTAGGTACTGGAAGCAAAAGGTTTCTTATGGGAAAACTCAATATCTTATCCGAACTATGCATGCAGTGACTAAAACCCCGGCAACAACAAAGCCTTTCAGGAATCTTCGAGGCCGCATAAACGGTGCTTTCATAATGGGCAAACAAGCCTTGTGCCATCAGTCTTCAATATGTAAGTTGATACGCAACACTCACGCAGGACGAAAGCTTCCGGGCTCTAGGCAGTTTTCTGATACCGAAACGGGTGCTGAAGCAAGGTCTCTAGGAGTATTGGAAAGCATACTGCCGTAAAACTAAAGCAGAACAGCGTTGAAGTCCTCATGGAGATGCTGCATGCCTCCCGTTTTGAAAGGATATTCAGGGCCTTACTTCGAGGTAAGTGCTCCCCTTGACATTCACTTTAGTTATAGAGCAGAGCAGGGTGAGCTTCCAACTAGGAATTGGAAGCACAAGGTTTCTTTCGGGAAAACTCATTTTCTTCGCAGAAGCAGGCAGGCAGTGACTACATCCCTGGCAACAACAATGCTTTTCAGGTATCTTCGAGGCCGCATGAACGGAGCTTTCCTAATGAGAAAACAAGCTTTGTTCCATCAGTCTACAATTTCTAGGTTGACACGCAGCATACACGGAGGACCAGAGCTTCCTGGCTCTCTGCAGTGTTCTGTTACCGAAACGGGTGCTGAAGGAAGGTTCCTAGGAGTCTTGGAAAGCTAACTACCGCTAAACTAAAGAAGAACAGCCATGAAGGCCTCATGGAACTGCTGCATGCCTCCCGCTTTGCAAGGATAATCAGGGCCTTACTTGGAGGTTGGTGCTCACGTTGACTCTCACTTTTGGTATAGAGGAGCGCAGGTTGAGCTTCCAACTTGGAACTGGTAGCGCAAAGTTTCTTTCCAGAAAACTCATTTTCTTCTCTGAGCCTTGCCGGCAGTAACTCTAAGCACCGTAACAACAGTGCTTTTCTGGTAGCTTCGAGACTGCATGAGTGGAGCTTTCAAAATGGGAAAGCAAGATCTGTGTCTCAGTCTCACATTTCCAGATTGACACGCAGCATAAGGACATGTTGATGTTAACAAGTCAAAAGAGATTCACGATACCCAGTGGGGCTTTCCCTGATTCAACTTTTTTCTACGACAGCTTATCTGCCTGCAGCAAAGTGCCTAAACAAAGGATGCGTGAGAGAGACAGGTGCCTGTGCTTCTTCCAAAAACCTGCAGTGTTACACCAAGACAGTGCTTAAATTGTACTTGGATGCAAGCCGACCACCTCCTTGAGGATGCGTGACTCTAAGTGTAAAAGGTAAAAAGGGATTCGAAGCAGAGTGTTTTTCTCAATAGAGTTCAGCTAGGGGAATGAGGTTACATCCATTGCATGGAGGACAGTCTAGAAGTGTGTTCCTGAATCCCGAGTAGAGCTGAGGTCATCTGGCTCTCCCAGGGAGGAGTGCAGTGTGTTGCCTTTCTCTAGCCAACACTGAGGTGTTCCAAAAGGCCTACGGGGCAGAAGTTGCTTAGCTGGCCCTGAGCTTCTTGGCTCTACTCAGTATACTGGTACTGAAACGGTTTCTAAAGAAGGTCCTTAGGAGTCTTGAAAAGCTTACTACGGTAAAAGTAAAGCAGAACAGTGAAGAAGGCCTTATGGAGCTGCTCCATGCCTCCCGTTTGGCAAGGGAAATCGGGGCCTTCCTTCGAGGCTAGGGCTCACGTTGACTTTGACTTTAGGTGTAGAGCAGAGCAGGGTGAGCTTCCAACTAGGAAATGGAAACACAAGGTTTCTTATGGGATAACTCAATATCTTCTCAGAAACATGCCGGCAGTGACTACAACTCTGGCAACAGCAATGCTTTTCAGGTATATTCGAGGCCACATGAACGGAGCTTTCATAATGGGCAAACAGGCCTTGTGCCATCAGTCTCCAATTTCTAGGTTGACTCGCAGCATACTCGCTGAACCAGGGCTTCCTGGCTCTAGGCAATTTTCTGATACCAAAACGTGTGGTGAAGCAGGGTCTTTAGGAGTCTTGGAAAGCTTACTACCGTTAAACAAAAGCAGAACAGCGTTGAAGCGTCAGGGAACTGCTGCATGCCTCCCGTTTTGCAAGGATATTCAGGGCCTTACATAGAGGCTAGCGCTCCCTTGACTTTAACTTTAGTTACAGGGCAGAGCAAGGGGAGCTTCCAACTAGGTACTGGAAGCACAAGGTTTCTTATGGGAAAACTCAATATCTTATCCGAACTATGCATGCAGAGACTAAAACCCCGGCAACAACAAAGCCTTTCAGGAATCTTCGAGGCCGCATAAACGGTGCTTTCATAATGGGCAAACAAGCCTTGTGCCATCAGTCTTCAATATGTAAGTTGATATGCAACACTCACGCACGACGAAAGCTTCCGGGCTCTAGGCAGTTTTCTGATACCGAAACGGGTGCTGAAGCAAGGTCTCTAGGAGTATTGGAAAGCATACTGCCGTAAAACTAAAGCAGAACAGCGTTGAAGTCCTCATGGAGATGCTGCATGCCTCCCGTTTTGAAAGGATATTCAGGGCCTTACTTCGAGGCAAGTGCTCCCCTTGACATTCACTTTAGTTATAGAGCAGAGCAGGGTGAGCTTCCAACTAGGAATTGGAAGCACAAGGTTTCTTTCGGGAAAACTCATTTTCTTCGCAGAAGCAGGCAGGCAGTGACTACATCCCTGGCAACAACAATGCTTTTCAGGTATCTTCGAGGCCGCATGAACGGAGCTTTCCTAATGAGAAAACAAGCCTTGTTCCATCAGTCTACAATTTCTAGGTTGACACGCAGCATACACGGAGGACCAGAGCTTCCTGGCTCTCTGCAGTGTTCTGTTACCGAAACGGGTGCTGAAGGAAGGTTCCTAGGAGTCTTGGAAAGCTAACTACCGCTAAACTAAAGAAGAACAGCCATGAAGGCCTCATGGAACTGCTGCATGCCTCCCGCTTTGCAAGGATAATCAGGGCCTTACTTGGAGGTTGGTGCTCACGTTGACTCTCACTTTTGGTATAGAGGAAGGCAGGTTGAGCTTCCAACTTGGAACTGGTAGCGCAAAGTTTCTTTCCAGAAAACTCATTTTCTTCTCTGAGCCATGCCGGCAGTAACTCTAAGCACCGTAACAACAGTGCTTTTCTGGTAGCTTCGAGACTGCATGAGTGGAGCTTTCAAAATGGGAAAGCAAGATCTGTGTCTCAGTCTCACATTTCCAGATTGACACGCAGCATAAGGACATGTTGATGTTAACAAGTCAAAAGAGATTCACGATACCCAGTGGGGCTTTCCCTGATTCAACTTTTTTCTACGACAGCTTATCTGCCTGCAGCAAAGTGCCTAAACAAAGGATGCGTGAGAGAGACAGGTGCCTGTGCTTCTTCCAAAAACCTGCAGTGTTACACCAAGACAGTGCTTAAATTGTACTTGGATGCAAGCCGACCACCTCCTTGAGGATGCGTGACTCTAAGTGTAAAAGGTAAAAAAGGATTCGAAGCAGAGTGTTTTTCTCAATAGAGTTCAGCTAGGGGAATGAGGTTACATCCATTGCATGGAGGACAGTCTAGAAGTGTGTTCCTGAATCCCGAGTAGAGCTGAGGTCATCTGGCTCTCCCAGGGAGGAGTGCAGTGTGTTGCCTTTCTCTAGCCAACACTGAGGTGTTCCAAAAGGCCTACGGGGCAGAAGTTGCTTAGCTGGCCCTGAGCTTCTTGGCTCTACTCAGTATACTGGTACTGAAACGGTTTCTAAAGAAGGTCCTTAGGAGTCTTGAAAAGCTTACTACGGTAAAAGTAAAGCAGAACAGTGAAGAAGGCCTTATGGAGCTGCTCCATGCCTCCCGTTTGGCAAGGGAAATTGGGGCCTTCCTTCGAGGCTAGGGCTCACGTTGACTTTGACTTTAGGTGTAGAGCAGAGCAGGGTGAGCTTCCAACTAGGAAATGGAAACACAAGGTTTCTTATGGGATAACTCAATATCTTCTCAGAAACATGCCGGCCGTGACTACAACTCTGGCAACAGCAATGCTTTTCAGGTATATTCGAGGCCACATGAACGGAGCTTTCATAATGGGCAAACAGGCCTTGTGCCATCAGTCTCCAATTTCTAGGTTGACTCGCAGCATACTCGCTGAACCAGGGCTTCCTGGCTCTAGGCAATTTTCTGATACCAAAACGGGTGCTGAAGCAGGGTCTTTAGGAGTCTTGGAAAGCTTACTACCGTTAAACAAAAGCAGAACAGCGTTGAAGCGTCAGGGAACTGCTGCATGCCTCCCGTTTTGGAAGGATATTCAGGGCCTTACATAGAGGCTAGTGCTCCCTTGACTTTAACTTTAGTTACAGGGCAGAGCAAGGGGAGCTTCCAACTAGGTACTGGAAGCACAAGGTTTCTTATGGGAAAACTCAATATCTTATCCGAACTATGCATGCAGTGACTAAAACCCCGGCAACAACAAAGCCTTTCAGGAATCTTCGAGGCCGCATAAACGGTGCTTTCATAATGGGCAAACAAGCCTTGTGCCATCAGTCTTCAATATGTAAGTTGATACGCAACACTCACGCACGACGAAAGCTTCCGGGCTCTAGGCAGTTTTCTGATACCGAAACGGGTGCTGAAGCAAGGTCTCTAGGAGTATTGGAAAGCTTACTACCGTAAACCGAAACCAGAACAGCGTTGAAGTCCTCATGGAGATGCTGCATGCCTCCCGTTTTGAAAGGATATTCAGGGCCTTACTTCGAGGCAAGTGCTCCCCTTGACATTCACTTTAGTTATAGAGCAGAGCAGGGTGAGCTTCCAACTAGGAATTGGAAGCACAAGGTTTCTTTCGGGAAAACTCATTTTCTTCGCAGAAGCAGGCAGGCAGTGACTACATCCCTGGCAACAACAATGCTTTTCAGGTATCTTCGAGGCCGCATGAACGGAGCTTTCCTAATGAGAAAACAAGCCTTGTTCCATCAGTCTACAATTTCTAGGTTGACACGCAGCATACACGGAGGACCAGAGCTTCCTGGCTCTCTGCAGTGTTCTGTTACCGAAACGGGTGCTGAAGGAAGGTTCCTAGGCGTCTTGGAAAGCTTACTACCGCTAAACTAAAGAAGAACAGCCATGAAGGCCTCATGGAACTGCTGCATGCCTCCCGCTTTGCAAGGATAATCAGGGCCTTACTTGGAGGTTGGTGCTCACGTTGACTCTCACTTTTGGCATAGAGGAGCGCAGGTTGAGCTTCCAACTTGGAACTGGTAGCACAAAGTTTCTTTCCAGAAAACTCATTTTCTTCTCTGAGCCATGCCGGCAGTAACTCAAAGCACCGTAACAACAGTGCTTTTCTGGTAGCTTCGAGACTGCATGAGTGGAGCTTTCAAAATGGGAAAGCAAGATCTGTGTCTCAGTCTCACATTTCCAGATTGACACGCAGCATAAAGACATGTTGATGTTAACAAGTCAAAAGAGATTCACGATACCCAGTGGGGCTTTCCCTGATTCAACTTTTTTCTACGACAGCTTATCTGCCTGCAGCAAAGTGCCTAAACAAAGGATGCGTGAGGGAGACAGGTGCCTGTGCTTCTTCCAAAGACCTGCAGTGTTACACCAAAAACAGTGCTTAAATTGTACTTGGATGCAAGCCGACCACCTCCTTGAGGATGCGTGACTCTAAGTGTAAAAGGTGAAAAGGGATTCGAAGCAGAGTGTTTTTCTCAATAGAGTTCAGCTAGGGGAATGAGGTTACATCCATTGCATGGAGGACAGTCTAGAAGTGTGTTCCTGAATCCTGTGTAGAGCTGAGGTCATCTGGCTCTCCCAGGGAGGAGTGCAGTGTGTTGCCTTTCTCTAGCCAACACTGAGGTGTTCCAAAAGGCCTACGGGGCAGAAGTTGCTTAGCTGGCCCTGAGCTTCTTGGCTCTACTCAGTATACTGGTACTGAAACGGTTTCTAAAGAAAGGTCCTTAGGAGTCTTGAAAAGCTTACTACGGTAAAAGTAAAGCAGAACAGTGAAGAAGGCCTCATGGAGCTGCTCCATGCCTCCCGTTCGGCAAGGCAAATCAGGGCCTTCCTTCGAGGCTAGGGCTCACGTTGACTTTGACTTTAGGTGTGGAGCAGAGCAGGGTGAGCTTCCAACTAGGACCTGGAAGCACAAGGTTTCTTATGGGATAACTCAATATCTTCTCAGAAATATGCCGGCAGTGACTACAACTCTGGCAACAGCAATGCTTTTCAGGTATATTCGAGGTCACATGAACGGAGCTTTCATAATGGGCAAACAGGCCTTGTGCCATCAGTCTCCAATTTCTAGGTTGACACGCAGCATACTGGCTGAACCAGGGCTTCCTGGCTCTAGGCAATTTTCTGATATCGAAACGGGTGCTGAAGCAGGGTCTTTAGGAGTCTTGGAAAGCTTACTACCGTTAAACAAAAGCAGAACAGCGTTGAAAGCCTTAGGGAACTGCTGCATGCTTCCCGTTTTGGAAGGATATTCAGGGCCTTACATAGAGGCGAGCGCTCCCTTGACTTTAACTTTAGTTACAGGGCAGAGCAAGGGGAGCTTCCAACTAGGTACTGGAAGCACAATGTTTCTTATGGGAAAACTCAATATCTTATCCGAACTATGCATGCAGTGACTAAAACCCCGGCAGCAACAAAGCCTTTCAGGAATCTTCGAGGCCGCATAAACGGTGGTTTTATAATGGGCAAACAAGCCTTGTGCCATCACTCTTCAATATATAAGTTGATACGCAGCACTCACGCAGGCCGAAAGCTTCCTGGCTCCAGGCAGTTTTCTGATACCGAAACGGGTGCTGAAGCAAGGTCTCTAGGAGTATTGGAAAGCTTACTACCGTAAACCGAAACCAGAACAGCGTTGAAGTCCTCATGGAGATGCTGCATGCCTCCCGTTTTGTAAGGATATTCAGGGCCTTACTTCGAGGCAAGTGGTCCCCTTGACTTTCACTTTAGTTATAGAGCAGAGCAGGGTAAGCTTCCAACTAGGAACTGGAAGCACAAGGTTTCTTTCGGGAAAACTCATTTTCTTCGCAGAAGCAGGCAGGCAGTGACTACATCCCTGGCAACAACAATGCTTTTCAGGTATCTTCGAGGCCGCATGAACGGAGCTTTCCTAATGAGAAAACAAGCCTTGTTCCATCAGTCTACAATTTCTAGGTTGACACGCAGCATACACGGAGGACCAGAGCTTCCTGGCTCTATGCAGTGTTCTGTTACCGAAACTGGTGCTGAAGGAAGGTTCCTAGGAGTCCTGGAAAGCTTACTACCGCTAAACTAAAGAAGAACAGCCATGAAGGCCTCATGGAACTGCTGCATGCCTCCCGCTTTGCAAGGATAATCAGGGCCTTACTTGGAGGTTGGTGCTCACGTTGACTCTCACTTTTGGTCTAGAGGAGCGCAGGTTGAGCTTCCAACTTGGAACTGGTAGCACAAAGTTTCTTTCCAGAAAACTCATTTTCTTCTCTGAGCCATGCCGGCAGTAACTCAAAGCACCGTAACAACAGTGCTTTTCTGGTAGCTTCGAGACTGCATGAGTGGAGCTTTCAAAATGGGAAAGCAAGATCTGTGTCTCAGTCTCACATTTCCAGATTGACACGCAGCATAAGGACATGTTGATGTTAACAAGTCAAAAGAGATTCACGATACCCAGTGGGGCTTTCCCTGATTCAACTTTTTTCTACGACAGCTTATCTGCCTGCAGCAAAGTGCCTAAACAAAGGATGCATGAGGGAGACAGCTGCCTGTGCTTCTTCCAAAGACCTGCAGTGTTACACCAAGAACAGTGCTTAAATTGTACTTGGATGCAAGCCGACCACCTCCTTGAGGATGCGTGACTCTAAGTGTAAAAGGTGAAAAGGGATTCGAAGCAGAGCGTTTTTCTCAATAGAGTTCAGCTAGGGGAATGAGGTTACATCCATTGCATGGAGGACAGTCTAGAAGTGTGTTCCTGAATCCTTTGTAGAGCTGAGGTCATCTGGCTCTCCCAGGGAGGAGTGCAGTGTGTTGCCTTTCTCTAGCCAACACTGAGGTGTTCCAAAAGGCCTACGGGGAAGAACTTGCTTAGCTGGCCCTGAGCTTCTTGGCTCTACTCAGTATACTGGTACTGAAACGGTTTCTAAAGAAAAGTCCTTAGGAGTCTTGAAAAGCTTACTACGGTAAAAGTAAAGCAGAACAGTGAAGAAGGCCTCATGGAGCTGCTCCATGCCTCCCGTTTGGCAAGGGAAATCAGGGCCTTCTTTCGAGACTAGGGCTCACGTTGACTTTGACTTTAGGTGTAGAGCAGAGCAAGGTGAGCTTCCAACTAGGAACTGGAAGCACAAGCTTTCTTATGGGATAACTCAATATCTTCTCAGAAACATTCCGGCAGTGACTACAACTCTGGCAACAGCAATGCTTTTCAGGTATATTCGAGGCCACATGAACGGAGCTTTCATAATGGGCAAACAGGCCTTGTGCCATCAGTCTCCAATTTCTAGGTTGACACGCAGCATACTCGCTGAACCAGGGCTTCCTGGCTCTAGGCAATTTTCTGATATCGAAACGGGTGCTGAAGCAGGTTCTTTAGGAGTCTTGGAAAGCTTACTACCGTTAAACAAAAGCAGAACAGCGTTGAAAGCCTCAGGGAACTGCTGCATGCCTCCCGTTTTGGAAGGATATTCAGGGCCTTACATAGAGGCGAGAGCTCCCTTGACTTTAACTTTCGTTACAGTGCAGAGCAAGGGGAGCTTCCAACTAGGTACTGGAAGCACAAGGTTTCTTAAGGGAAAACTCCATATCTTATCCGAACTATGCATGCAGTGACTAAAACCCCGGCAACAACAAAGCCTTTCAGGAATCTTCGAGGCCGCATAAACGGTTCTTTCATAATGGGCAAACAAGCCTTGTGCCATTAGTCTTCAATATGTAAGTTGATACGCAGCACTCACGCAGGACGAAAGCTGTTTGGCTCTAGGCAGTTTTCTGAAACCGAAACGGGTGCTGAAGCAAGGTCTCTAGGAGTATTGGAAAGCATACTGCCGTAAAACTAAAGCAGAACAGCGTTGAAGTCCTCATGGAGATGCTGCATGCCTCCCGTTTTGTAAGGATATTCAGGGCCTTACTTCGAGGCAAGTGCTCCCGTTGACATTCACTTTAGTTATAGAGCAGAGCAGGGTGAGCTTCCAACTAGGAATTGGAAGCACAAGGTTTCTTTCGGGAAAACTCATTTTCTTCGCAGAAGCAGGCAGGCAGTGACTACATCCCTGGCAACAACAATCCTTTTCAGGTATCTTCGAGGCCGCATGAACGGAGCTTTCCTAATGAGAAAACAAGCCTTGTTCCATCAGTCTACAATTTCTAGGTTGACACGCAGCATACACGGAGGACCAGAGCTTCCTGGCTCTCTGCAGTGTTCTGTTACCGAAACGGGTGCTGAAGGAAGGTTCCTAGGAGTCTTGGAAAGCTTACTACCGCTAAACTAAAGAAGAACAGCCATGAAGGCCTCATGGAACTGCTGCATGCCTCCCGCTTTGCAAGGATAATTAGGGCCTTACTTGGAGGTTGGTGCTCACGTTGACTCTCACTTTTGGCATAGAGGAGCGCAGGTTGAGCTTCCAACTTGGAACTGGTAGCACAAAGTTTCTTTCCAGAAAACTCATTTTCTTCTCTGAGCCATGCCGGCAGTAACTGAAAGCACCGTAACAACAGTGCTTTTCTGGTAGCTTCGAGACTGCATGAGTGGAGCTTTCAAAATGGGAAAGCAAGATCTGTGTCTCAGTCTCACATTTCCAGATTGACACGCAGCATAAGGACATGTTGATGTTAACAAGTCAAAAGAGATTCACGATACCCAGTGGGGCTTTCCCTGATTCAACTTTTTTCTACGACAGCTTATCTGCCTGCAGCAAAGTGCCTAAACAAAGGATGCGTGAGGGAGACAGGTGCCTGTGCTTCTTCCAAAGACCTGCAGTGTTACACCAAAAACAGTGCTTAAATTGTACTTGGATGCAAGCCGACCACCTCCTTGAGGATGCGTGACTCTAAGTGTAAAAGGTGAAAAGGGATTCGAAGCAGAGTGTTTTTCTCAATAGAGTTCAGCTAGGGGAATGAGGTTACATCCATTGCATGGAGGACAGTCTAGAAGTGTGTTCCTGAATCCTGTGTAGAGCTGAGGTCATCTGGCTCTCCCAGGGAGGAGTGCAGTGTGTTGCCTTTCTCTAGCCAACACTGAGGTGTTCCAAAAGGCCTACGGGGCAGAAGTTGCTTAGCTGGCCCTGAGCTTCTTGGCTCTACTCAGTATACTGGTACTGAAACGGTTTCTAAAGAAAGGTCCTTAGGAGTCTTGAAAAGCTTACTACGGTAAAAGTAAAGCAGAACAGTGAAGAAGGCCTCATGGAGCTGCTCCATGCCTCCCGTTCGGCAAGGCAAATCAGGGCCTTCCTTCGAGGCTAGGGCTCACGTTGACTTTGACTTTAGGTGTAGAGCAGAGCAGGGTGAGCTTCCAACTAGGACCTGGAAGCACAAGGTTTCTTATGGGATAACTCAATATCTTCTCAGAAATATGCCGGCAGTGACTACAACTCTGGCAACAGCAATGCTTTTCAGGTATATTCGAGGTCATATGAACGGAGCTTTCATAATGGGCAAACAGGCCTTGTGCCATCAGTCTCCAATTTCTAGGTTGACACGCAGCATACTGGCTGAACCAGGGCTTCCTGGCTCTAGGCAATTTTCTGATATCGAAACGGGTGCTGAAGCAGGGTCTTTAGGAGTCTTGGAAAGCTTACTACCGTTAAACAAAAGCAGAACAGCGTTGAAAGCCTCAGGGAACTGCTGCATGACTCCCGTTTTGGAAGGATATTCAGGGCCTTACATAGAGGCGAGCGCTCCCTTGATTTTAACGTTAGTTACAGTGCAGAGCAAGGGGAGTTTCCAACTAGGTACTGGAAGCACAAGGTTTCTTATGGGAAAACTCAATATCTTATCCGAACTATGCATGCAGTGACTAAAACACCGGCAACAACAAAGCCTTTCAAGAATCTTCGAGGCCGCATAAACGGTGCTTTCATAATGGGCAAACAAGCCTTGTGCCATCAGTCTTCAATATGTAAGTTGATACGCAGCACTCACGCAGGACGAAAGCTGCCTGGCTCTAGGCAGTTTTCTGAAACCGAAACGGGTGCTGAAACAAGGTCTCTAGGAGTATTGGAAAGCATACTGCCGTAAAACTAAAGCAGAACAGCGTTGAAGTCCTCATGGAAATGCTGCATGCCTCCCGTTTTGTAAGGATATTCAGGGCCTTACTTCGAGTCAAGTGCTCCCCTTGACATTCACTTTAGTTATAGAGCAGAGCAGGGTGAGCTTCCAACTAGGAACTGGAAACAGAAGGTTTCTTTCGCGAAAACTCATTTTCTTAGCAGAAGCAGGCAGGCAGTGACTAAATCCCCTGCAACAACAATGCTTTTCAGGTATCTTCAAGGCCGCATGAATGGAACTTTCCTATTGGCAAAACAAGCCTTGTGCCATCAGTCTCCAATTTCTAGGTTAACACGCAGCATACACGGAGGACCAGAGCTTCCTGGCTCTATGCAGTGTACTGTTACGGAATCGGGTGCTATAGCAGGTCACTAAGCGTCTTGAAAATCTTACGACAGTGAAACTGAAGCAGAACAGTGAAGAAGGCCTCATGGAGCTGTTCCACGCCTCCCGTTTGGCAAGGCCAAAAAGGGCCTTCCTTCGAGGCCAGGGCTCACGTTGACTTTCACTTTAGGTATAGAGCAGAGCAGGGTGAGCTTCCAAATAGGAACTGGAAGCACAAGGTTTCTTACCGGAAAACTCAATATCTTCTCAGAACCATGCCGGCCGTGACTAAAACCCGGGCAACCACAATGCTTTTCAGGTATATTCGAGGCCGCATGAACGGAGCTTTCAGAATGGGCAAACAAGCATTGTGCCATCAGTCTCCAATTTGTAAGTTCATATGTGGCATACACGCAGGACCAAAACTTCCTGGCTCTAGGCAGTTTTCTGACACCCAAACGGGTGCTGAAGCAAGGTCTCTAGGAGTCTTGGAAAGCTTACTACCTTTAAACTAAAGCAGAGCAGCGTTCAAGGCCTCATGAAGCTGCTGCATACCTCCCGTTTTGTAAGGATATTCAGGGCCTTACATCGAGGCTAGTGCTCCCCTTGACTTTCATTTAGTTATGGAGCAGAGCAGGGTGAGATTCCAACTAGGAACTAGAAGCACAAAGTTTCTTTCAGGAAAACTCATTTTCTTCGCAGAAGCAGGCAGGCAGTGACTAAATCCCCGGCAACAACAATGCTATTCAGGTATTTTCGAGGCCGCATGAACGGAGCTTTCCTAATGGGAAAACAAGCCTTGTGCCATCAGTCTCCAATTTCTATGTTGACACGCAGCATACACGGAGGACAGAGCTTCCTGGTTCTATGCACTGTTCTGTTACCGAAAGAGGTGTTGAAGTAAGGCTCCTAGGAGTCTTGGAAAGCTTACTAACGTTAAACTAAAGCAGAACAGCGTTGAAGGCCTCAAGGAGCTACTGCATGCTTCCCGTTTTGTAAGGATATTCAGGGCCTTACATCGAGGGTAGTGCTCCCCTTGACTTTCACTTTAGTTATACAGCAGAGTAGGGTTAGCTTCCAACTAGGAACTGGAAGCACAAGGTTTTTTCGGGAAAAGTCATTTTCTTAGCAGAAGCAGGCAGGCAGTGACTAAATCCCCGGCAACAACAATGCTATTCAGATATCTTCGAGGCCGCATGAACGGAGCTTTCCTATTGGCAAAACAAGCCTTGTGCCATCAGTCTCCAATTTCTAGGTTGACACGCAGCATACACGGAGGACCAGAGCTTCCTTCCTCTATGCAGTGTTCTGTTACCGAAACGGGTGTTGAAGTAATGTTCCTAGGAGTCTTGGAAAGTTACTACCGTTAAACTAAATCAGAACAGCGTTGAAGGCCTCAAGGAGCTCTTGCATGCCCCCCGTTTTGTAAGGATATTCAGGGCCTTACATCGAGGCTAGTGGTCCCCTTGACTTTCACTTTAGTTAAAGAGAGGAGCAGGGTGAGCTTCCAACTAGAAACTGGAAACAGATGGTTTCTTTCAGGAAAACTCATTTTCTTAGCAGAAGCAGGCAGGCAGTGACTAAATCCCCGGCAACAACAATGCTTTTCATGTATCTTCAAGGCCACATGAATGGAACTTTCCTATTGGCAAAACAAGCCTTGTGCCATCAGTCTCCAATTTCTAGGTTAACACGCAGCATACACGGAGGACCAGAGCTTCCTGGCTCTATGCAGTGTACTGTTACGGAATCGGGTGCTGTAGCAGGTCCCTAAGCGTCTTGAAAATCTTACGACCGTGAAACTGAAGCAGAACAGTGAAGAAGGCCTCATGGAGCTGTTCCACGCCTCCCGTTTGGCAAGGCAAAAAAGGGCCTTCCTTCTAGGTCAGGGCTCATTTTGACTTTCACTTTAGGAACAGAGCAGAGCAGGGTGAGCTTCCAAATAAGAACTGGAAGCACAAGGTTTCTTTCAGGAAAACTCATTTTATTTGCAGAAGCAGGCAGGCAGTGACTAAATCCCTGGCAACAACAATGCTTTTCAGGTATCTTCGAGGCCGCATGAACGGAGCTTTCCTAATGGGAAAACAAGCCTTGTGCCATCAGTCTCCAATTTCTAGGTTGACACGCAGCATACACGGAGGACCAGAGCTTCCTTGCTCTATGCAGTGTACTGTTACCGAAACGGGTGCTGTAGCAGGTCCCTAAGAGTCTTGAAAAGCTTACGATCGTGAAACTGAAGCAGAACATGAAGAAGGCCTCATGGAGCTGCTCCACGCCTCTCGTTTGGCAAGGCAAATCAGGGCCTTCCTTCGAGGCCAGGGCTCACGTTGACTTTCACTTTAGGTATAGAGCAGAGCAGGGTGAGCTTCCAACTAGGAACTGGAAGCACAAGGTTTCTCTCAGGAAAACTCATTTTCTTTGCAGAAACAGGCAGGCAATGACTAACCCCGGCAACAACAATGCTTTCTAGGTATCTTCGAGGCTGCATGAACGGAGCTTTCCTATAGGCAAAACAAGCCTTGTGCCATCAGTCTCCAATTTCTAGGTGGACACGCAGAATACACGGAGGACCAGAGCTTCCTGGCTCTATGCAGTGTTGTGTTACCGAAACGGGTGTTGAAATAAGGTTCCTAAGAGTCTTGGAAAACTTACTATCGTTAAACTAAAGCAGAACAGCGTTGAAGGCCTCAAGGAGCTGCTGCATGCCTCCCGTTTTGTAAGGATATTCAGGGCCTTACATCGAGGCTAGTGCTCCCCTTGACTTTCACTTTAGTTAAAGAGCAGAGCAGGGTGAGCTTCCAACTAGGAACTGGAAGCACAAGGTTTCTTTCAGGAAAACTCATTTTCCTCGCAGAAGCAGGCAGGCAGTGACTAAATCCCCGGCAACAACAATGCTTTTCAGGTATCTTCGAGGCCGCATGAACGGAGGTTTCCTAATGAGAAAACAAGCCTTGTGCCATCAGTATCCAATTTCTAGGTTGACACGCAGCATACACGCAGGACCAGAGCTTCCTGGCTCTATGCAGTGTACTGTTACCGAAATGGTGCTGTAGCAGGTCCCTAAGAGTCTCGAGAAGATTACGACCGTGAAACTGAAGCAGAACAGTGAAGAAGGCCTCATGGAGCTGTTCCACGCCTCCCGTTTGGCAAGGCAAATCAGGGCCTTCCTTCGAGGCCAGGCCTCACGTTGACTTTCGCTTTACGTATAGAGCAGAGCAGGGTGAGCTTCCAATTAGCAACTGGAAGCACAAGGTTTCTTACCGGAAAACTCAATATCTTCTCAGAACCATGCCGGCAGTGACTAAAACCCTGGCAACAACAATGCTTTTCAGGTATATTCGAGGCCGCATGAACGGAACTTTCAGAATGGGCAAACAAGCCTTGTGCCATCAGTCTCCAATTTGTAAGTTGATACGCAGCAGACACGCAGGACCAAATCTTCCTGGCTCTAAGCAGTTTTCTGATACCAAAACGGGTGCTGAAGCAAGGTCTCTAGAAGTCTTGGAAAGCTTACTACCGTTAAACTAAAGCAGAATAGCGTTGAAGTCCTCATGGAGCTGCTGCGTACCTCCCGCGTTGTGAGGATAAACAGGTCATTACATCGAGGCTAGTGCTCCCCTTGACTTTCATTTATTTATGAAGAAGAGCAGGGTGAGCTTCCAACTAGGAACAGGAAGCATAAGGTTTCTTTCAGGAAAACTCATTTTCTTCGCAGAAGCAGGCAGGCAGTGACTAAATCACCGGCAACAACAATGCTATTCAGGTATTTTCTTGGCCGCATGAACGGAGCTTTCCTAATGGCTAAAGAAGCCTTCTGCCATCAGTCTCCAATTTCTAGGTTGACAAGCAGCATACACGGAAGACCAGAGCTTCCTGGTTTTATGCACAGTTCTGTTACCGAAACGGTTAAGTAAGGTTCCTAGGAGTCCTGGAAAGCTTACTAACGTTAAACTAAAGCAGAACAGCGTTGAAGGCCTCAAGGAGCTGCTGCATGCCTCCCGTTTTGTAAGGATATTCAGGGCCTTACATCGAGGCTAGAGCTCCCCTTGACTTTCACTTTAGTTATACAGCAGAGTAGGGTGAGCTTCCAAATAGGAACTGGAAGCACAAGGTTTCTTTCAGGAAAACTCATTTTCTTAGCAGAAGCAGGCAGGCTGTGACTAAATCCCCGGCAACAACAATGCTTTTCAGGTATCTTCAAGGCCGTATGAATGGAACTTTCCTATTGGCAAAACAAGCCTTGTGCCATCAGTCTCCAATTTCTAGGTTAACACGCAGCATACACGGAGGACCAGAGCTTCCTGGCTCTATGCAGTGTACTGTTACGGAAACGGGTGCTGTAGCAGGTCCCTAAGCGTCTTGAAAATCTTACGACCGTGAAACTGAAGCAGAACAGTGAAGAAGGCCTCATGGAGATGCTACACGCCTCCCGTTTGGCAAGGCAAAAAAGGGCCTTCCTTCTAGGTCAGGGCTCACTTTGACTTTCACTTTAGGAACAGAGCAGAGCAGGGTGAGCTTCCAAATAGGAACTGGAAGCACAAGGTTTCTTACCGGAAAACTCAATATCTTCTCAGCACCATGCCGGCAGTGACTAAAACCCGGGCAACAACAATGCTTTTCAGGTATCTTCGAGGCCGCATGAACGGAGCTTTCCTAATGGGAAAACAAGCCTTGTGCCATCAGTCTCCAATTTCTAGGTTGACACGCAGCATACACGGAGGACCAGAGCTTCCTTGCTCTATGCAGTGTACTGTTACCGAAACGGGTGCTGTAGCAGGTCCCTAAGAGTCTTGAAAAGCTTACGATCGTGAAACTGAAGCAGAACATGAAGAAGGCCTCATGGAGCTGCTCCACGCCTCTCGTTTGGCAAGGCAAATCAGGGCCTTCCTTCGAGGCCAGGGCTCACGTTGACTTTCACTTTAGGTATAGAGCAGAGCAGGGTGAGCTTCCAACTAGGAACTAGAAGCACAAGGTTTCTCTCAGGAAAACTCATTTTCTTTGCAGAAACAGGCAGGCAATGACTAACCCCGGCAACAACAATGCTTTCTAGGTATCTTCGAGGCTGCATGAACGGAGCTTTCCTATTGGCAAAACAAGCCTTGTGCCATCAGTCTCCAATTTCTAGGTGGACACGCAGAATACACGGAGGACCAGAGCTTCCTGGCTCTATGCAGTGTTGTGTTACCGAAACGGGTGTTGAAATAAGGTTCCTAAGAGTCTTGGAAAACTTACTATCGTTAAACTAAAGCAGAACAGCGTTGAAGGCCTCAAGGAGCTGCTGCATGCCTCCCGTTTTGTAAGGATATTCAGGGCCTTACATCGAGGCTAGTGCTCCCCTTGACTTTCACTTTAGTTAAAGAGCAGAGCAGGGTGAGCTTCCAACTAGGAACTGGAAGCACAAGGTTTCTTTCGGGAAAACTCATTTTCCTCGCAGAAGCAGGCAGGCAGTGACTAAATCCCCGGCAACAACAATGCTTTTCAGGTATCTTCGAGGCCGCATGAACGGAGGTTTCCTAATGAGAAAACAAGCCTTGTGCCATCAGTCTCCAATTTCTAGGTTAACACGCAGCATACACGGAGGACGAGAGCTTCCTGGCTGTATGCAGTGTACTGTTACCGAAAGGGATGCTGTAGCAGGTCCCTAAGAGTCTTGAAAAGCTTACGACCGTTAAACTGAAGCAGAACAGTTAAGAAGGCCTCATGGAGCTGCTCCACGCCTCCCGTTTGGCAAGGCAAAAAAGGGCCTTCCTTCTAGGCAAGGGCTCACGTTGACTTTCACTTTAGGTATAGAGCAGAGCAGGGTGAGCTTCCAACTAGGAACTAGAAGCACAAGGTTTCTTTCAGGAAAACTCATTTTATTTGCAGAAGCAGGCAGGCAGTGACTTAATCCCTGGCAACAATGCTTTTCAGGTAGCTTCGAGGCCGCAAGAACGGAGCTTTCCTATTGGCAAAACAAGCCTTGTGCCATCAGTATCCAATTTCTAGGTTGACACGCAGCATACACGCAGGACCAGAGCTTCCTGGCTCTATGCAGTGTACTGTTACCGAAATGGTGCTGTAGCAGGTCCCTAAGAGTCTCGAGAAGATTACGACCGTGAAACTGAAGCAGAACAGTGAAGAAGGCCTCATGGAGCTGTTCCACGCCTCCCGTTTGGCAAGGCAAATCAGGGCCTTCCTTCGAGGCCAGGCCTCACGTTGACTTTCGCTTTACGTATAGAGCAGAGCAGGGTGAGCTTCCAATTAGCAACTGGAAGCACAAGGTTTCTTACCGGAAAACTCAATATCTTCTCAGAACCATGCCGGCAGTGACTAAAACCCTGGCAACAACAATGCTTTTCAGGTATATTCGAGGCCGCATGAACGGAACTTTCAGAATGGGCAAACAAGCCTTGTGCCATCAGTCTCCAATTTGTAAGTTGATACGCAGCAGACACGCAGGACCAAATCTTCCTGGCTCTAAGCAGTTTTCTGATACCAAAACGGGTGCTGAAGCAAGGTCTCTAGAAGTCTTGGAAAGCTTACTACCGTTAAACTAAAGCAGAATAGCGTTGAAGTCCTCATGGAGCTGCTGCATACCTCCCGCGTTGTGAGGATAAACAGGTCATTACATCGAGGCTAGTGCTCCCCTTGACTTTCATTTATTTATGAAGAAGAGCAGGGTGAGCTTCCAACTAGGAACTGGAAGCACAAGGTTTCCTTCAGGAAAACTCATTTATTCGCAGAAGCAGGCAGGCAGTGACTAAATCCCCAGCAACAACAATGCTATTCAGGTATCTTCGAGGCCGCATGAACGGAGCTTTCCTAATGGGAAAACAAGCCTTGTGCCATCAGTCTCCAATTTCTAGGTTGACACGCAGCATACATGGAGGACCAGAGCTTCCTTGCTCTATGCAGTGTTCTGTTACAGAAACGGGTGTTGAAGTCATGTTCCTAGGAGTCTTGGAAAGTTACTACCGTTAAACTAAAGCAGAACAGCGTTGAAGGCCTCAAGGAGCTCTTGCATGCCTCCCGTTTTGTAAGGATATTCAGGGCCTTACATCGAGGCTAGTGGTCCCATTGACTTCCACTTTAGTTAAAGAGAGGAGCAGGGTGAGCTTCCCACTAGGAAATGGAAACAGAAGGTTTCTTTCAGGAAAACTCATTTTCTTCGCAGAAGCAGGCAGGCAGTGACTAAAACCCCGGCAACAACAATGCTTTTCAGGTATCTTCGAGGCCGCATGAACGGAGCTTTCCTAATGGGAAATCAAGCCTTGTGCCATCAGTCTCCAATTTGTAAGTTGATACGCAGCAGACACGCAGGACCAAAGCTTCCTGGCTCTATGCACTGTTCTGTTACCGAAACGGGTTTTGAAGTAATGTTCCTAGGAGTCTTGGAAAGTTACTACCGTTAAACTAAAGCAGAACAGCGTTGAAGGACTCAAGGAGCTCTTGCATGCCTCCCGTTTTGTAAGGATATTCAGGGCCTTACATCGAGGCTAGTGGTTGCCTTGACTTTCACTTTATTTAAAGAGAGGAGCAGGGTGAGCTTCCAACTAGGAACTGGAAACAGAAGGTTTCTTTTGGGAAAACTCATTTTCTTAGCAGAAGCAGGCAGGCAGTGACTAAAACCCCGGCAACAACAATGCTTTTCAGGTAACTTCAAGGCCAGATGAATGGAACTTTCCTATTGGCAAAACAAGACTTGTGCCATCAGTCTCCAATTTCTAGGTTGACACGCAGCATACACGGAGGAACAGAGCTTCCTGGCTCTATGCAGTGTACTGTTACAGAAACGGGTGCTGTAGCAGGTCCCTAAGCATCTTGAAAATCTTACGATCGTGAAACTGAAGCAGAACACTGAAGAAGGCCTCATGGAGCTGCTCCACGCCTCCCGTTTGGCAAGGCAAAAAAGGGCCTTCCTTCTAGGTCAGGGCTCACTTTAATTTTCACTTTAGGAACAGAGCACAGCAGGGTTAGCTTCCAAATAGGAACTGGAAGCACAATGTTTCTTTCAGGAAAACTCATTTTCTTTGCAGAAGCAGGCAGGCAGTGACTAAATCCCTGGCAACAACAATGCTTTTCAGGTATCTTCGAGGCCGCATGAACGGAGCTTTCCTATTGGCAAAGCAAGCCTTGTGCCATCAGTTTCCTAATTTCTAGGTTGACACGCAGCATACACGGAGGACGAGAGCTTCCTGGCTCTATGCAGTGTACAGTTGCCGAAAAGGGTGCTGTAGCAGGTCCCTAAGAGTCTTGAGAAGCTTACGACCGTGAAACTGAAGCAGAACAGTGAAGAAGGCCTCATGGAGCTGTTCCACGCCTCCCGTTTGGCAGGGCCAAAAAGGGCCTTCCTTCGAGGCCAGGGCTCACGTTGACTTTCACTTTAGGTATAGAGCAGAGCAGGGTGAGCTTCCAAATAGGAACTGGAAGCACAAGGTTTCTAACCGGAAAACTCAATATCTTCTCAGAACCATGCCGGCAGTGACTAAAACTCGGGCAACAACAATGCTTTTCAGGTATATTCGAGGCCGCATGAACGGAGCTTTCAGAATGGGCAAACAAGCCTTGTGCCATCAGTCTCCAATTTGTAAGTTCATATGCGGCATACACGCAGGACCAAAGCTTCCTTGTTCTAGGCAGTTTTCTGACACCCAAACGGGTGCTGAAGCAAGGTCTCTAGGAGTCTTGGAAAGCTTACTACCCTTAAACTAAAGCAGAACAGCGTTCAAGGCCTCATGAAGCTGCTGCATACCTCCCGTTTTGTAAGGATATTCAGGGCCTTACATCGAGGCTAGTGGTCCCCTTGACTTTCACTTTTGTTATACAGCAGAGTAGGGTGAGCTTCCAAATAGGAACTGGAAGTACAAGGTTTCTTTCAGGAAAACTCATTTTCTTAGCAGAAGCAGGCAGGCAGTGACTAAATCCCCGGCAACAACAATGCTATTCAGGTATCTTCGAGGCCGCATGAACGGAGCTTTCCTATTGGCAAAACAAGCCTTGTGCCATCAGTCTCCAATTTCTAGGTTGACACGCAGCATACACGGAGGACCAGAGCTTCCTTGCTCTATGCAGTGTTCTGTTACCGAAACGGGTGTTGAAGTAATGTTCCTAGGAGTCTTGGTAAGTTACAACCGTTAAACTAAAGCAGAACAGCGTTGAAGGCCTCAAGGAGCTCTTGCATACCTCCCGTTTTGTAAGGATATTCAGGGCCCTACATCGAGGCTAGTGGTCCCCTTGACTTTCACTTTAGTTAAAGAGAGGAGCAGGGTGAGCTTCCAACTAGGAACTGGAAACAGAAGGTTTCTTTCGGGAAAACTCATTTTCTTAGAAGAAGCAGGCAGGCAGTTACTAAATCCCCGGCAACAACAATGCTTTTCAGGTATCTTCAAGGCGGCATGAATGGAACTTTCCTATTGGCAAACAAGCCTTGTGCCATCAGTCTCCAATTTCTAGGTTGACACGGAGCATACACGGAGGACAGAGCTTCCTGGTTCTATGCACAGTTCTGTTACCGAAAAGGGTGTTGAAGTAAGGTTCCTAGGAGTCTTGGAAAGCTTACTAACGTTAAACTAAAGCAGAACAGCGTTGAAGGCCTCAAGGAGCTGCTGCATGCTTCCCGTTTTGTAAGGATATTCAGGGCCTTACATCGAGGCTAGTGCTCCCCTTGACTTTCACTTTAGTTATACAGGAGAGTAGGGTTAGCTTCCAACTAGGAACTGGAAGCACAAGGTTTCCTTCAGGAAAACTCATTTATTCGCAGAAGCAGGCAGGCAGTGACTAAATCCCCGGCAACAACAATGCTTTTCAGGTATCTTCGAGGCGGTATGAACGGAGCTTTCCTATTGGCAAAACAAGCCTTGTGCCATCAGTCTCCAATTTCTAGTTTGACACGCAGCATACACGGAGGACCAGAGCTTCCTTGCTCTATGCAGTGTTCTGTTATCGAAACGGGTGTTGAAGTCATGTTCCTAGGAGTCTTGGAAAGTTACTACCGTTAAAGTAAAGCAGAACAGCGTTGAAGGCCTCAAGGAGCTCTTACATGCTTCCCGTTTTGTAAGGATATTCAGGGCCTTACATCGAGGCTAGTGGTCCCCTTGACTTTCACTTTAGTTAAAGAGAGGAGCAGGGTGAGCTTCCAACTAGGAACTGGAAACAGAAGGTTTCTTTCAGGAAAACTCATTTTCTTAGCAGAAGCAGGCAGGCAGTGACTAAATCCCCTGCAACAACAATGCTTTTCAGGTATCTTCAAGGCCAGATGAATGTAACATTCCTGTTGGCAAAACAAGCCTTGTGCCATCAGTCTCCAATTTCTAGGTTAACACGCAGCATACACGGAGGACCAGAGCTTCCTGGCTCTATGCAGTGTACTGTTACGGAAACGGGTGCTGTAGCAGGTCCCTAAGCGTCTTGAAAATCTAACGACCGTGAAACTGAAGTAGAACAGTGAAGAAGGCCTCATGGAGCTGCTCCACGCCTCCCGTTTGGCAAGGCAAAAAAGCGCCTTCCTTCTAGGTCAGGGCTCACTTTGACTTTCACTTTAGGAACAGAGCAGAGCAGGGTGAGCTTCCAAATAGGAACTGGAAGCACAAGGTTTCTTTCAGGAAAACTCATTTTCTTTGCAGAAGCAGGCAGGCAGTGACTAAATCCCCGGCAACAACAATGCTTTTCAGGTATCTTCGAGGCCGCATGAACGGAGCTTTCCTATTGGCAAAGCAAGCCTTGTGCCATCAGTCTCCAATTTCTAGGTTGACACGCAGCATACACGGAGGACCAGAGCTTCCTGGTTATATACACTGTTCTGTTACCGAAAGGGGTGTTGAAGTAAGGTTCCTAGGAGTCTTGGAAAGCTTACTAACGTTAAACTAAAGCAGAACAGCGTTGAAGTCCTCACGGAGCTGCTGCATGCTTCACTTTTTGTAAGGATATTCAGGGCCTTACATCGAGGCTAGTGCTCCCCTTGACTTTCACTTTTGTTATACAGCACAGTAGGGTGAGCTTCCTACTAGGAACTGGAAACAGATGGTTTCTTTCAGGAAAACTCATTTTCTTTGCAGAAGCAGGCAGGCAGTGACTAAATCCCCGGCAACAACAATGCTTTTCAGGTATCTTCAAGGCCACATGAATGGAACTTTCCTATTGGCAAAACAAGCCTTGTGCCATCAGTCTCCAATTTCTAGGTTAACAGGCAGCATACACGGAGGACCAGAGCTTCCTGGCTCTATGCAGTGTACTGTTACGGAAACGGGTGCTGTAGCAGGTCCCTAAGCGTCTTGAAAATCTAACGACCGTGAAACTGAAGCAGAACAGTGAAGAAGGCCTCATGGAGCTGCTCCACGCCTCCCGTTTGGCAAGGCAAAAAAGGGCCTTCCTTCTAGGTCAGGGCTCACTTTGACTTTCACTTCAGGAACAGAGCAGAGCAGGGTGAGCTTTCAACTAGGAACTGGAAGCAGAAGGTTTCTTACCGGAAAACTCAATATCTTCTCAGAACCATGCCGGCCGTGACTACAACCCTGGCAACAACAAGGCTTTTCAGGTATATTCGAGGCCGCATGAGCGGAGCTTTCAGAATGGGCAAACAAGCCTTGTGCCATCAGTATCCAATTTGTAAGCTGATATGCAGCAGATACGCTGGACCAAAGCTTCCTGGCTCTAGGCAGTTTTCTGATACCGAAACGGGTGCTGAAGCAAGGTCTCTAGGAGTCTTGGAAAGCTTACTACCGTTAAACTAAAGCAGAACAGCGTTCAAGGCCTCATGAAGCTGCTGCATACCTCCCGTTTTGTAAGGATATTCAGGGCCTTACATCGAGGCTAGTGCTCCCCTTGACTTTCATTTAGTTATGGAGCAGAGCAGGGTGAGCTTCCAACTAAGAACTGGAATCACAAGGGTTCTTTCAGGAAAACTCATTTATTCGCAGAAGCAGGCAGGCAGTGACTAAATCCCCGGCAACAACAATGCTATTCAGGTATCTTCGAGGCCGCATGAACGGAACTTTCCTACTGGCTAAACAAGCCTTGTGCCATCAGTCTCCAATTTCCAGGTTGACACGCAGCATACACGGAGGACCAGAGCTTCCTTGCTCTATGCAGTGTTCTGTTACCGAAACGGGTGTTGAAGTAATGTTCCTAGGAGTCTTGGAAAGCTACTACCGTTAAACTAAAGCAGAACAGCGTTGAAGGCCTGAAGGAGCTCTTGCATGCCTCCCGTTTTGTAAGGATATACAGGGCCTTACAGCGAGGCTAGTGGTCCCCTTGACTTTCACTTTAGTTACAGAGAGGAGCAGGGTGAGCTTCCAACTTGGAACTGGAAGCACAAGGTTTCTTTCGGGAAAATTCATTTTCTTAGCAGAAGCAGGCAGGCAGTGACTAAATCCCCGGCAACAACAATGCTTTTCAGGTATCTTCAAGGCCGCATGAAAGGAACTTTCCTGTTGGCAAAACAAGCCTTGTGCCATCAGTCTCCAATTTTCAAGGTTAACAGGCAGCATACACGGAGGACCAGAGCTTCCTGGCTCTATGCACTGTACTGTTATGGAAACGGGTGCTGTAGCAGGTCCCTAAGCGTCTTGAAAATCTTACGACCGTGAAACTGAAGCAGAACAGTGAAGAAGGCCTCATGGAGCTGCTCCACGCCTCCCGTTTGGCAAGGCAAAAAAGGGCCTTCCTTCTAGGTCAGGGCTCACTTTGACTTTCACTTTAGGAACAGAGCAGAGCAGGGTGAGCTTCCAAATAGGAACTGGAAGCACAAGGTTTCTTTCAGGAAAACTCATTTTCTTTGCAGAAGCAGGCAGGCAGTGACTAAATCCCTGGCAACAACAATGCTTTTCAGGTATCTTCGAGGCCGCATGAACGGAGCTTTCCTATTGGCAAAACAAGCCTTGTGCCATCAGTTTCCTAATTTCTAGGTTGACATGCAGCATACACGGAGGACCAAAGCTTCCTGGCTCTAGGCAGTGTACTGTTACCGAAAAGGGTGCTGTAGCAGGTCCCTAAGAGTCTTGAGAAGCTTACGACCGTGAAACTGAAGCAGAACAGTGAAGAAGGCCTCATGGAGCTCTTCCACGCCTCCCGTTTGGCAAGGCCAAAAAGGGCCTTCCTTCGAGGCCAGGGCTCACGTTGACTTTCACTTTTGGTATAGAGCAGAGCAGGGTGAGCTTCCAAATAGGAACTGGAAGCACAAGGTTTCTTACCGGAAAACTCAATATCTTCTCAGAACCATGCCGGCAGTGACTAAAACCCGGGCAACAACAATGCTTTTCAGGTATATTCGAGGCCGCATGAACGGAGCTTTCAGAATGGGCAAACAAGCCTTGTGCCATCAGTCTCCAATTTGTACGTTCATATGCGGCATACACGCAGGACCAAAGCTTCCTGGCTCTAGGCAGTTTTCTGGCACCCAAACGGGTGCTGAAGCAAGGTCTCTAGGTGTCTTGGAAAGCTTACTACCGTTAAACTAAAGCAGAACAGCATTCAAGGCGTCATGAAGCTGCTGCATACCTCCCGTTTTGTAAGGATATTCAGGGCCTTACATCGAGGCTAGTGGTGCCCTTGACTTTCCCTTTAGTTAAGGAGAGGAGCAGGGTGAGCTTCCAACTAGGAACTGGAAACAGATGGTTTCTTTCGGGAAAACTCATTTTCTTCGCAGAAGCAGGCAGGCAGTGACTAAATCCCCGGCAACAACAATGCTATTCAGGTATCTTCGAGGCCGCATGAACGGATCTTTCCTAGTGGGAAAACAAGCCTTGTGCCATCAGTCTCCAATTTCTAGGTTGACACGCAGCATACACGGAGGACCAGAGCTTCCTTGCTCTATGCAGTGTTCTGTTACCGAAACGGGTGTAGAAGTAATGTTCCTAGGAGTCTTGTAAAGTTACTACCGTTAAACTAAAGCAAAACAGCGTTGAAGGCCTCAAGGAGCTCTTGCATACCTCCCGTTTTGTAAGGATATTCAGGGCCCTACATCGAGGCTAGTGGTCCCCTTGACTTTCACTTTAGTTAAAGAGAGGAGCAGGGTGAGCTTCCAACTAGGAACTGGAAACACAAGGTTTCTTTCGGGAAAACTCATTTTATTTGCAGAAGCAGGCAGGCAGTGACTAAATCCCTGGCAACAACAATGCTTTTCAGGTATCTTCGAGGCCGCATGAACGGAGCTTTCCTAATGGGAAAACAAGCCTTGTGCCATCAGTCTCCAATTTCTAGGTTGACACGCAGCATACACGGAGGACCAGAGCTTCCTTGCTCTATGCAGTGTACTGTTACCGAAACGGGTGCTGTAGCAGGTCCCTAAGAGTCTTGAAAAGCTTACGATCGTGAAACTGAAGCAGAACATGAAGAAGGCCTCATGGAGCTGCTCCACGCCTCTCGTTTGGCAAGGCAAATCAGGGCCTTCCTTCGAGGCCAGGGCTCACGTTGACTTTCACTTTAGGTATAGAGCAGAGCAGGGTGAGCTTCCAACTAGGAACTGGAAGCACAAGGTTTCTCTCAGGAAAACTCATTTTCTTTGCAGAAACAGGCAGGCAATGACTAACCCCGGCAACAACAATGCTTTCTAGGTATCTTCGAGGCTGCATGAACGGAGCTTTCCTATTGGCAAAACAAGCCTTGTGCCATCAGTCTCCAATTTCTAGGTGGACACGCAGAATACACGGAGGACCAGAGCTTCCTGGCTCTATGCAGTGTTGTGTTACCGAAACGGGTGTTGAAATAAGGTTCCTAAGAGTCTTGGAAAACTTACTATCGTTAAACTAAAGCAGAACAGCGTTGAAGGCCTCAAGGAGCTGCTGCATGCCTCCCGTTTTGTAAGGATATTCAGGGCCTTACATCGAGGCTAGTGCTCCCCTTGACTTTCACTTTAGTTAAAGAGCAGAGCAGGGTGAGCTTCCAACTAGGAACTGGAAGCACAAGGTTTCTTTCAGGAAAACTCATTTTCCTCGCAGAAGCAGGCAGGCAGTGACTAAATCCCCGGCAACAACAATGCTTTTCAGGTATCTTCGAGGCCGCATGAACGGAGGTTTCCTAATGAGAAAACAAGCCTTGTGCCATCAGTATCCAATTTCTAGGTTGACACGCAGCATACACGCAGGACCAGAGCTTCCTGGCTCTATGCAGTGTACTGTTACCGAAATGGTGCTGTAGCAGGTCCCTAAGAGTCTCGAGAAGATTACGACCGTGAAACTGAAGCAGAACAGTGAAGAAGGCCTCATGGAGCTGTTCCACGCCTCCCGTTTGGCAAGGCAAATCAGGGCCTTCCTTCGAGGCCAGGCCTCACGTTGACTTTCGCTTTACGTATAGAGCAGAGCAGGGTGAGCTTCCAATTAGCAACTGGAAGCACAAGGTTTCTTACCGGAAAACTCAATATCTTCTCAGAACCATGCCGGCAGTGACTAAAACCCTGGCAACAACAATGCTTTTCAGGTATATTCGAGGCCGCATGAACGGAACTTTCAGAATGGGCAAACAAGCCTTGTGCCATCAGTCTCCAATTTGTAAGTTGATACGCAGCAGACACGCAGGACCAAATCTTCCTGGCTCTAAGCAGTTTTCTGATACCAAAACGGGTGCTGAAGCAAGGTCTCTAGAAGTCTTGGAAAGCTTACTACCGTTAAACTAAAGCAGAATAGCGTTGAAGTCCTCATGGAGCTGCTGCATACCTCCCGCGTTGTGAGGATAAACAGGTCATTACATCGAGGCTAGTCCTCCCCTTGACTTTCATTTATTTATGAAGAAGAGCAGGGTGAGCTTCCAACTAGGAACAGGAAGCATAAGGTTTCTTTCAGGAAAACTCATTTTCTTCGCAGAAGCAGGCAGGCAGTGACTAAATCACCGGCAACAACAATGCTATTCAGGTATTTTCTTGGCCGCATGAACGGAGCTTTCCTAATGGCTAAAGAAGCCTTCTGCCATCAGTCTCCAATTTCTAGGTTGACAAGCAGCATACACGGAAGACCAGAGCTTCCTGGTTTTATGCACAGTTCTGTTACCGAAACGGTTAAGTAAGGTTCCTAGGAGTCCTGGAAAGCTTACTAACGTTAAACTAAAGCAGAACAGCGTTGAAGGCCTCAAGGAGCTGCTGCATGCCTCCCGTTTTGTAAGGATATTCAGGGCCTTACATCGAGGCTAGAGCTCCCCTTGACTTTCACTTTAGTTATACAGCAGAGTAGGGTGAGCTTCCAAATAGGAACTGGAAGCACAAGGTTTCTTTCAGGAAAACTCATTTTCTTAGCAGAAGCAGGCAGGCTGTGACTAAATCCCCGGCAACAACAATGCTTTTCAGGTATCTTCAAGGCGGTATGAATGGAACTTTCCTATTGGCAAAACAAGCCTTGTGCCATCAGTCTCCAATTTCTAGGTTAACACGCAGCATACACGGAGGACCAGAGCTTCCTGGCTCTATGCAGTGTACTGTTACGGAAACGGGTGCTGTAGCAGGTCCCTAAGCGTCTTGAAAATCTTACGACCGTGAAACTGAAGCAGAACAGTGAAGAAGGCCTCATGGAGATGCTACACGCCTCCCGTTTGGCAAGGCAAAAAAGGGCCTTCCTTCTAGGTCAGGGCTCACTTTGACTTTCACTTTAGGAACAGAGCAGAGCAGGGTGAGCTTCCAAATAGGAACTGGAAGCACAAGGTTTCTTACCGGAAAACTCAATATCTTCTCAGCACCATGCCGGCAGTGACTAAAACCCGGGCAACAACAATGCTTTTCAGGTATCTTCGAGGCCGCATGAACGGAGCTTTCCTAATGGGAAAACAAGCCTTGTGCCATCAGTCTCCAATTTCTAGGTTGACACGCAGCATACACGGAGGACCAGAGCTTCCTTGCTCTATGCAGTGTACTGTTACCGAAACGGGTGCTGTAGCAGGTCCCTAAGAGTCTTGAAAAGCTTACGATCGTGAAACTGAAGCAGAACATGAAGAAGGCCTCATGGAGCTGCTCCACGCCTCTCGTTTGGCAAGGCAAATCAGGGCCTTCCTTCGAGGCCAGGGCTCACGTTGACTTTCACTTTAGGTATAGAGCAGAGCAGGGTGAGCTTCCAACTAGGAACTGGAAGCACAAGGTTTCTCTCAGGAAAACTCATTTTCTTTGCAGAAACAGGCAGGCAATGACTAACCCCGGCAACAACAATGCTTTCTAGGTATCTTCGAGGCTGCATGAACGGAGCTTTCCTATTGGCAAAACAAGCCTTGTGCCATCAGTCTCCAATTTCTAGGTGGACACGCAGAATACACGGAGGACCAGAGCTTCCTGGCTCTATGCAGTGTTGTGTTACCGAAACGGGTGTTGAAATAAGGTTCCTAAGAGTCTTGGAAAACTTACTATCGTTAAACTAAAGCAGAACAGCGTTGAAGGCCTCAAGGAGCTGCTGCATGCCTCCCGTTTTGTAAGGATATTCAGGGCCTTACATCGAGGCTAGTGCTCCCCTTGACTTTCACTTTAGTTAAAGAGCAGAGCAGGGTGAGCTTCCAACTAGGAACTGGAAGCACAAGGTTTCTTTCGGGAAAACTCATTTTCCTCGCAGAAGCAGGCAGGCAGTGACTAAATCCCCGGCAACAACAATGCTTTTCAGGTATCTTCGAGGCCGCATGAACGGAGGTTTCCTAATGAGAAAACAAGCCTTGTGCCATCAGTCTCCAATTTCTAGGTTAACACGCAGCATACACGGAGGACGAGAGCTTCCTGGCTGTATGCAGTGTACTGTTACCGAAAGGGATGCTGTAGCAGGTCCCTAAGAGTCTTGAAAAGCTTACGACCGTTAAACTGAAGCAGAACAGTTAAGAAGGCCTCATGGAGCTGCTCCACGCCTCCCGTTTGGCAAGGCAAAAAAGGGCCTTCCTTCTAGGCAAGGGCTCACGTTGACTTTCACTTTAGGTATAGAGCAGAGCAGGGTGAGCTTCCAACTAGGAACTAGAAGCACAAGGTTTCTTTCAGGAAAACTCATTTTATTTGCAGAAGCAGGCAGGCAGTGACTTAATCCCTGGCAACAATGCTTTTCAGGTAGCTTCGAGGCCGCAAGAACGGAGCTTTCCTATTGGCAAAACAAGCCTTGTGCCATCAGTATCCAATTTCTAGGTTGACACGCAGCATACACGCAGGACCAGAGCTTCCTGGCTCTATGCAGTGTACTGTTACCGAAATGGTGCTGTAGCAGGTCCCTAAGAGTCTCGAGAAGATTACGACCGTGAAACTGAAGCAGAACAGTGAAGAAGGCCTCATGGAGCTGTTCCACGCCTCCCGTTTGGCAAGGCAAATCAGGGCCTTCCTTCGAGGCCAGGCCTCACGTTGACTTTCGCTTTACGTATAGAGCAGAGCAGGGTGAGCTTCCAATTAGCAACTGGAAGCACAAGGTTTCTTACCGGAAAACTCAATATCTTCTCAGAACCATGCCGGCAGTGACTAAAACCCTGGCAACAACAATGCTTTTCAGGTATATTCGAGGCCGCATGAACGGAACTTTCAGAATGGGCAAACAAGCCTTGTGCCATCAGTCTCCAATTTGTAAGTTGATACGCAGCAGACACGCAGGACCAAATCTTCCTGGCTCTAAGCAGTTTTCTGATACCAAAACGGGTGCTGAAGCAAGGTCTCTAGAAGTCTTGGAAAGCTTACTACCGTTAAACTAAAGCAGAATAGCGTTGAAGTCCTCATGGAGCTGCTGCATACCTCCCGCGTTGTGAGGATAAACAGGTCATTACATCGAGGCTAGTCCTCCCCTTGACTTTCATTTATTTATGAAGAAGAGCAGGGTGAGCTTCCAACTAGGAACAGGAAGCATAAGGTTTCTTTCAGGAAAACTCATTTTCTTCGCAGAAGCAGGCAGGCAGTGACTAAATCACCGGCAACAACAATGCTATTCAGGTATTTTCTTGGCCGCATGAACGGAGCTTTCCTAATGGCTAAAGAAGCCTTCTGCCATCAGTCTCCAATTTCTAGGTTGACAAGCAGCATACACGGAAGACCAGAGCTTCCTGGTTTTATGCACAGTTCTGTTACCGAAACGGTTAAGTAAGGTTCCTAGGAGTCCTGGAAAGCTTACTAACGTTAAACTAAAGCAGAACAGCGTTGAAGGCCTCAAGGAGCTGCTGCATGCCTCCCGTTTTGTAAGGATATTCAGGGCCTTACATCGAGGCTAGAGCTCCCCTTGACTTTCACTTTAGTTATACAGCAGAGTAGGGTGAGCTTCCAAATAGGAACTGGAAGCACAAGGTTTCTTTCAGGAAAACTCATTTTCTTAGCAGAAGCAGGCAGGCTGTGACTAAATCCCCGGCAACAACAATGCTTTTCAGGTATCTTCAAGGCGGTATGAATGGAACTTTCCTATTGGCAAAACAAGCCTTGTGCCATCAGTCTCCAATTTCTAGGTTAACACGCAGCATACACGGAGGACCAGAGCTTCCTGGCTCTATGCAGTGTACTGTTACGGAAACGGGTGCTGTAGCAGGTCCCTAAGCGTCTTGAAAATCTTACGACCGTGAAACTGAAGCAGAACAGTGAAGAAGGCCTCATGGAGATGCTACACGCCTCCCGTTTGGCAAGGCAAAAAAGGGCCTTCCTTCTAGGTCAGGGCTCACTTTGACTTTCACTTTAGGAACAGAGCAGAGCAGGGTGAGCTTCCAAATAGGAACTGGAAGCACAAGGTTTCTTACCGGAAAACTCAATATCTTCTCAGCACCATGCCGGCAGTGACTAAAACCCGGGCAACAACAATGCTTTTCAGGTATCTTCGAGGCCGCATGAACGGAGCTTTCCTAATGGGAAAACAAGCCTTGTGCCATCAGTCTCCAATTTCTAGGTTGACACGCAGCATACACGGAGGACCAGAGCTTCCTTGCTCTATGCAGTGTACTGTTACCGAAACGGGTGCTGTAGCAGGTCCCTAAGAGTCTTGAAAAGCTTACGATCGTGAAACTGAAGCAGAACATGAAGAAGGCCTCATGGAGCTGCTCCACGCCTCTCGTTTGGCAAGGCAAATCAGGGCCTTCCTTCGAGGCCAGGGCTCACGTTGACTTTCACTTTAGGTATAGAGCAGAGCAGGGTGAGCTTCCAACTAGGAACTGGAAGCACAAGGTTTCTCTCAGGAAAACTCATTTTCTTTGCAGAAACAGGCAGGCAATGACTAACCCCGGCAACAACAATGCTTTCTAGGTATCTTCGAGGCTGCATGAACGGAGCTTTCCTATTGGCAAAACAAGCCTTGTGCCATCAGTCTCCAATTTCTAGGTGGACACGCAGAATACACGGAGGACCAGAGCTTCCTGGCTCTATGCAGTGTTGTGTTACCGAAACGGGTGTTGAAATAAGGTTCCTAAGAGTCTTGGAAAACTTACTATCGTTAAACTAAAGCAGAACAGCGTTGAAGGCCTCAAGGAGCTGCTGCATGCCTCCCGTTTTGTAAGGATATTCAGGGCCTTACATCGAGGCTAGTGCTCCCCTTGACTTTCACTTTAGTTAAAGAGCAGAGCAGGGTGAGCTTCCAACTAGGAACTGGAAGCACAAGGTTTCTTTCGGGAAAACTCATTTTCCTCGCAGAAGCAGGCAGGCAGTGACTAAATCCCCGGCAACAACAATGCTTTTCAGGTATCTTCGAGGCCGCATGAACGGAGGTTTCCTAATGAGAAAACAAGCCTTGTGCCATCAGTCTCCAATTTCTAGGTTAACACGCAGCATACACGGAGGACGAGAGCTTCCTGGCTGTATGCAGTGTACTGTTACCGAAAGGGATGCTGTAGCAGGTCCCTAAGAGTCTTGAAAAGCTTACGACCGTTAAACTGAAGCAGAACAGTTAAGAAGGCCTCATGGAGCTGCTCCACGCCTCCCGTTTGGCAAGGCAAAAAAGGGCCTTCCTTCTAGGCAAGGGCTCACGTTGACTTTCACTTTAGGTATAGAGCAGAGCAGGGTGAGCTTCCAACTAGGAACTAGAAGCACAAGGTTTCTTTCAGGAAAACTCATTTTATTTGCAGAAGCAGGCAGGCAGTGACTTAATCCCTGGCAACAATGCTTTTCAGGTAGCTTCGAGGCCGCAAGAACGGAGCTTTCCTATTGGCAAAACAAGCCTTGTGCCATCAGTATCCAATTTCTAGGTTGACACGCAGCATACACGCAGGACCAGAGCTTCCTGGCTCTATGCAGTGTACTGTTACCGAAATGGTGCTGTAGCAGGTCCCTAAGAGTCTCGAGAAGATTACGACCGTGAAACTGAAGCAGAACAGTGAAGAAGGCCTCATGGAGCTGTTCCACGCCTCCCGTTTGGCAAGGCAAATCAGGGCCTTCCTTCGAGGCCAGGCCTCACGTTGACTTTCGCTTTACGTATAGAGCAGAGCAGGGTGAGCTTCCAATTAGCAACTGGAAGCACAAGGTTTCTTACCGGAAAACTCAATATCTTCTCAGAACCATGCCGGCAGTGACTAAAACCCTGGCAACAACAATGCTTTTCAGGTATATTCGAGGCCGCATGAACGGAACTTTCAGAATGGGCAAACAAGCCTTGTGCCATCAGTCTCCAATTTGTAAGTTGATACGCAGCAGACACGCAGGACCAAATCTTCCTGGCTCTAAGCAGTTTTCTGATACCAAAACGGGTGCTGAAGCAAGGTCTCTAGAAGTCTTGGAAAGCTTACTACCGTTAAACTAAAGCAGAATAGCGTTGAAGTCCTCATGGAGCTGCTGCATACCTCCCGCGTTGTGAGGATAAACAGGTCATTACATCGAGGCTAGTGCTCCCCTTGACTTTCATTTATTTATGAAGAAGAGCAGGGTGAGCTTCCAACTAGGAACTGGAAGCACAAGGTTTCCTTCAGGAAAACTCATTTATTCGCAGAAGCAGGCAGGCAGTGACTAAATCCCCAGCAACAACAATGCTATTCAGGTATCTTCGAGGCCGCATGAACGGAGCTTTCCTAATGGGAAAACAAGCCTTGTGCCATCAGTCTCCAATTTCTAGGTTGACACGCAGCATACATGGAGGACCAGAGCTTCCTTGCTCTATGCAGTGTTCTGTTACAGAAACGGGTGTTGAAGTCATGTTCCTAGGAGTCTTGGAAAGTTACTACCGTTAAACTAAAGCAGAACAGCGTTGAAGGCCTCAAGGAGCTCTTGCATGCCTCCCGTTTTGTAAGGATATTCAGGGCCTTACATCGAGGCTAGTGGTCCCATTGACTTCCACTTTAGTTAAAGAGAGGAGCAGGGTGAGCTTCCCACTAGGAAATGGAAACAGAAGGTTTCTTTCAGGAAAACTCATTTTCTTCGCAGAAGCAGGCAGGCAGTGACTAAAACCCCGGCAACAACAATGCTTTTCAGGTATCTTCGAGGCCGCATGAACGGAGCTTTCCTAATGGGAAATCAAGCCTTGTGCCATCAGTCTCCAATTTGTAAGTTGATACGCAGCAGACACGCAGGACCAAAGCTTCCTGGCTCTATGCACTGTTCTGTTACCGAAACGGGTTTTGAAGTAATGTTCCTAGGAGTCTTGGAAAGTTACTACCGTTAAACTAAAGCAGAACAGCGTTGAAGGACTCAAGGAGCTCTTGCATGCCTCCCGTTTTGTAAGGATATTCAGGGCCTTACATCGAGGCTAGTGGTTGCCTTGACTTTCACTTTATTTAAAGAGAGGAGCAGGGTGAGCTTCCAACTAGGAACTGGAAACAGAAGGTTTCTTTTGGGAAAACTCATTTTCTTAGCAGAAGCAGGCAGGCAGTGACTAAAACCCCGGCAACAACAATGCTTTTCAGGTAACTTCAAGGCCAGATGAATGGAACTTTCCTATTGGCAAAACAAGACTTGTGCCATCAGTCTCCAATTTCTAGGTTGACACGCAGCATACACGGAGGAACAGAGCTTCCTGGCTCTATGCAGTGTACTGTTACAGAAACGGGTGCTGTAGCAGGTCCCTAAGCATCTTGAAAATCTTACGATCGTGAAACTGAAGCAGAACACTGAAGAAGGCCTCATGGAGCTGCTCCACGCCTCCCGTTTGGCAAGGCAAAAAAGGGCCTTCCTTCTAGGTCAGGGCTCACTTTAATTTTCACTTTAGGAACAGAGCACAGCAGGGTTAGCTTCCAAATAGGAACTGGAAGCACAATGTTTCTTTCAGGAAAACTCATTTTCTTTGCAGAAGCAGGCAGGCAGTGACTAAATCCCTGGCAACAACAATGCTTTTCAGGTATCTTCGAGGCCGCATGAACGGAGCTTTCCTATTGGCAAAGCAAGCCTTGTGCCATCAGTTTCCTAATTTCTAGGTTGACACGCAGCATACACGGAGGACGAGAGCTTCCTGGCTCTATGCAGTGTACAGTTGCCGAAAAGGGTGCTGTAGCAGGTCCCTAAGAGTCTTGAGAAGCTTACGACCGTGAAACTGAAGCAGAACAGTGAAGAAGGCCTCATGGAGCTGTTCCACGCCTCCCGTTTGGCAGGGCCAAAAAGGGCCTTCCTTCGAGGCCAGGGCTCACGTTGACTTTCACTTTAGGTATAGAGCAGAGCAGGGTGAGCTTCCAAATAGGAACTGGAAGCACAAGGTTTCTAACCGGAAAACTCAATATCTTCTCAGAACCATGCCGGCAGTGACTAAAACTCGGGCAACAACAATGCTTTTCAGGTATATTCGAGGCCGCATGAACGGAGCTTTCAGAATGGGCAAACAAGCCTTGTGCCATCAGTCTCCAATTTGTAAGTTCATATGCGGCATACACGCAGGACCAAAGCTTCCTTGTTCTAGGCAGTTTTCTGACACCCAAACGGGTGCTGAAGCAAGGTCTCTAGGAGTCTTGGAAAGCTTACTACCCTTAAACTAAAGCAGAACAGCGTTCAAGGCCTCATGAAGCTGCTGCATACCTCCCGTTTTGTAAGGATATTCAGGGCCTTACATCGAGGCTAGTGGTCCCCTTGACTTTCACTTTTGTTATACAGCAGAGTAGGGTGAGCTTCCAAATAGGAACTGGAAGTACAAGGTTTCTTTCAGGAAAACTCATTTTCTTAGCAGAAGCAGGCAGGCAGTGACTAAATCCCCGGCAACAACAATGCTATTCAGGTATCTTCGAGGCCGCATGAACGGAGCTTTCCTATTGGCAAAACAAGCCTTGTGCCATCAGTCTCCAATTTCTAGGTTGACACGCAGCATACACGGAGGACCAGAGCTTCCTTGCTCTATGCAGTGTTCTGTTAACGAAACGGGTGTTGAAGTAATGTTCCTAGGAGTCTTGGTAAGTTACAACCGTTAAACTAAAGCAGAACAGCGTTGAAGGCCTCAAGGAGCTCTTGCATACCTCCCGTTTTGTAAGGATATTCAGGGCCCTACATCGAGGCTAGTGGTCCCCTTGACTTTCACTTTAGTTAAAGAGAGGAGCAGGGTGAGCTTCCAACTAGGAACTGGAAACAGAAGGTTTCTTTCGGGAAAACTCATTTTCTTAGAAGAAGCAGGCAGGCAGTTACTAAATCCCCGGCAACAACAATGCTTTTCAGGTATCTTCAAGGCGGCATGAATGGAACTTTCCTATTGGCAAACAAGCCTTGTGCCATCAGTCTCCAATTTCTAGGTTGACACGGAGCATACACGGAGGACAGAGCTTCCTGGTTCTATGCACTGTTCTGTTACCGAAAAGGGTGTTGAAGTAAGGTTCCTAGGAGTCTTGGAAAGCTTACTAACGTTAAACTAAAGCAGAACAGCGTTGAAGGCCTCAAGGAGCTGCTGCATGCTTCCCGTTTTGTAAGGATATTCAGGGCCTTACATCGAGGCTAGTGCTCCCCTTGACTTTCACTTTAGTTATACAGGAGAGTAGGGTTAGCTTCCAACTAGGAACTGGAAGCACAAGGTTTCCTTCAGGAAAACTCATTTATTCGCAGAAGCAGGCAGGCAGTAACTAAATCCCCGGCAACAACAATGCTTTTCAGGTATCTTCGAGGCGGTATAAACGGAGCTTTCCTATTGGCAAAACAAGCCTTGTGCCATCAGTCTCCAATTTCTAGTTTGACACGCAGCATACACGGAGGACCAGAGCTTCCTTGCTCTATGCAGTGTTCTGTTATCGAAACGGGTGTTGAAGTCATGTTCCTAGGAGTCTTGGAAAGTTACTACCGTTAAAGTAAAGCAGAACAGCGTTGAAGGCCTCAAGGAGCTCTTACATGCTTCCCGTTTTGTAAGGATATTCAGGGCCTTACATCGAGGCTAGTGGTCCCCTTGACTTTCACTTTAGTTAAAGAGAGGAGCAGGGTGAGCTTCCAACTAGGAACTGGAAACAGAAGGTTTCTTTCAGGAAAACTCATTTTCTTAGCAGAAGCAGGCAGGCAGTGACTAAATCCCCTGCAACAACAATGCTTTTCAGGTATCTTCAAGGCCAGATGAATGTAACATTCCTGTTGGCAAAACAAGCCTTGTGCCATCAGTCTCCAATTTCTAGGTTAACACGCAGCATACACGGAGGACCAGAGCTTCCTGGCTCTATGCAGTGTACTGTTACGGAAACGGGTGCTGTAGCAGGTCCCTAAGCGTCTTGAAAATCTAACGACCGTGAAACTGAAGCAGAACAGTGAAGAAGGCCTCATGGAGCTGCTCCACGCCTCCCGTTTGGCAAGGCAAAAAAGCGCCTTCCTTCTAGGTCAGGGCTCACTTTGACTTTCACTTTAGGAACAGAGCAGAGCAGGGTGAGCTTCCAAATAGGAACTGGAAGCACAAGGTTTCTTTCAGGAAAACTCATTTTCTTTGCAGAAGCAGGCAGGCAGTGACTAAATCCCCGGCAACAACAATGCTTTTCAGGTATCTTCGAGGCCGCATGAACGGAGCTTTCCTATTGGCAAAGCAAGCCTTGTGCCATCAGTCTCCAATTTCTAGGTTGACACGCAGCATACACGGAGGACCAGAGCTTCCTGGTTATATACACTGTTCTGTTACCGAAAGGGGTGTTGAAGTAAGGTTCCTAGGAGTCTTGGAAAGCTTACTAACGTTAAACTAAAGCAGAACAGCGTTGAAGTCCTCACGGAGCTGCTGCATGCTTCACTTTTTGTAAGGATATTCAGGGCCTTACATCGAGGCTAGTGCTCCCCTTGACTTTCACTTTTGTTATACAGCACAGTAGGGTGAGCTTCCTACTAGGAACTGGAAACAGATGGTTTCTTTCAGGAAAACTCATTTTCTTTGCAGAAGCAGGCAGGCAGTGACTAAATCCCCGGCAACAACAATGCTTTTCAGGTATCTTCAAGGCCACATGAATGGAACTTTCCTATTGGCAAAACAAGCCTTGTGCCATCAGTCTCCAATTTCTAGGTTAACAGGCAGCATACACGGAGGACCAGAGCTTCCTGGCTCTATGCAGTGTACTGTTACGGAAACGGGTGCTGTAGCAGGTCCCTAAGCGTCTTGAAAATCTAACGACCGTGAAACTGAAGCAGAACAGTGAAGAAGGCCTCATGGAGCTGCTCCACGCCTCCCGTTTGGCAAGGCAAAAAAGGGCCTTCCTTCTAGGTCAGGGCTCACTTTGACTTTCACTTCAGGAACAGAGCAGAGCAGGGTGAGCTTTCAACTAGGAACTGGAAGCAGAAGGTTTCTTACCGGAAAACTCAATATCTTCTCAGAACCATGCCGGCCGTGACTACAACCCTGGCAACAACAAGGCTTTTCAGGTATATTCGAGGCCGCATGAGCGGAGCTTTCAGAATGGGCAAACAAGCCTTGTGCCATCAGTATCCAATTTGTAAGCTGATATGCAGCAGATACGCTGGACCAAAGCTTCCTGGCTCTAGGCAGTTTTCTGATACCGAAACGGGTGCTGAAGCAAGGTCTCTAGGAGTCTTGGAAAGCTTACTACCGTTAAACTAAAGCAGAACAGCGTTCAAGGCCTCATGAAGCTGCTGCATACCTCCCGTTTTGTAAGGATATTCAGGGCCTTACATCGAGGCTAGTGCTCCCCTTGACTTTCATTTAGTTATGGAGCAGAGCAGGGTGAGCTTCCAACTAAGAACTGGAATCACAAGGGTTCTTTCAGGAAAACTCATTTATTCGCAGAAGCAGGCAGGCAGTGACTAAATCCCCGGCAACAACAATGCTATTCAGGTATCTTCGAGGCCGCATGAACGGAACTTTCCTACTGGCTAAACAAGCCTTGTGCCATCAGTCTCCAATTTCCAGGTTGACACGCAGCATACACGGAGGACCAGAGCTTCCTTGCTCTATGCAGTGTTCTGTTACCGAAACGGGTGTTGAAGTAATGTTCCTAGGAGTCTTGGAAAGCTACTACCGTTAAACTAAAGCAGAACAGCGTTGAAGGCCTGAAGGAGCTCTTGCATGCCTCCCGTTTTGTAAGGATATACAGGGCCTTACAGCGAGGCTAGTGGTCCCCTTGACTTTCACTTTAGTTAAAGAGAGGAGCAGGGTGAGCTTCCAACTTGGAACTGGAAGCACAAGGTTTCTTTCGGGAAAATTCATTTTCTTAGCAGAAGCAGGCAGGCAGTGACTAAATCCCCGGCAACAACAATGCTTTTCAGGTATCTTCAAGGCCGCATGAAAGGAACTTTCCTGTTGGCAAAACAAGCCTTGTGCCATCAGTCTCCAATTTTCAAGGTTAACAGGCAGCATACACGGAGGACCAGAGCTTCCTGGCTCTATGCACTGTACTGTTATGGAAACGGGTGCTGTAGCAGGTCCCTAAGCGTCTTGAAAATCTTACGACCGTGAAACTGAAGCAGAACAGTGAAGAAGGCCTCATGGAGCTGCTCCACGCCTCCCGTTTGGCAAGGCAAAAAAGGGCCTTCCTTCTAGGTCAGGGCTCACTTTGACTTTCACTTTAGGAACAGAGCAGAGCAGGGTGAGCTTCCAAATAGGAACTGGAAGCACAAGGTTTCTTTCAGGAAAACTCATTTTCTTTGCAGAAGCAGGCAGGCAGTGACTAAATCCCTGGCAACAACAATGCTTTTCAGGTATCTTCGAGGCCGCATGAACGGAGCTTTCCTATTGGCAAAACAAGCCTTGTGCCATCAGTTTCCTAATTTCTAGGTTGACATGCAGCATACACGGAGGACCAAAGCTTCCTGGCTCTAGGCAGTGTACTGTTACCGAAAAGGGTGCTGTAGCAGGTCCCTAAGAGTCTTGAGAAGCTTACGACCGTGAAACTGAAGCAGAACAGTGAAGAAGGCCTCATGGAGCTCTTCCACGCCTCCCGTTTGGCAAGGCCAAAAAGGGCCTTCCTTCGAGGCCAGGGCTCACGTTGACTTTCACTTTTGGTATAGAGCAGAGCAGGGTGAGCTTCCAAATAGGAACTGGAAGCACAAGGTTTCTTACCGGAAAACTCAATATCTTCTCAGAACCATGCCGGCAGTGACTAAAACCCGGGCAACAACAATGCTTTTCAGGTATATTCGAGGCCGCATGAACGGAGCTTTCAGAATGGGCAAACAAGCCTTGTGCCATCAGTCTCCAATTTGTACGTTCATATGCGGCATACACGCAGGACCAAAGCTTCCTGGCTCTAGGCAGTTTTCTGGCACCCAAACGGGTGCTGAAGCAAGGTCTCTAGGTGTCTTGGAAAGCTTACTACCGTTAAACTAAAGCAGAACAGCATTCAAGGCGTCATGAAGCTGCTGCATACCTCCCGTTTTGTAAGGATATTCAGGGCCTTACATCGAGGCTAGTGGTGCCCTTGACTTTCCCTTTAGTTAAGGAGAGGAGCAGGGTGAGCTTCCAACTAGGAACTGGAAACAGATGGTTTCTTTCGGGAAAACTCATTTTCTTCGCAGAAGCAGGCAGGCAGTGACTAAATCCCCGGCAACAACAATGCTATTCAGGTATCTTCGAGGCCGCATGAACGGATCTTTCCTAGTGGGAAAACAAGCCTTGTGCCATCAGTCTCCAATTTCTAGGTTGACACGCAGCATACACGGAGGACCAGAGCTTCCTTGCTCTATGCAGTGTTCTGTTACCGAAACGGGTGTAGAAGTAATGTTCCTAGGAGTCTTGTAAAGTTACTACCGTTAAACTAAAGCAAAACAGCGTTGAAGGCCTCAAGGAGCTCTTGCATACCTCCCGTTTTGTAAGGATATTCAGGGCCCTACATCGAGGCTAGTGGTCCCCTTGACTTTCACTTTAGTTAAAGAGAGGAGCAGGGTGAGCTTCCAACTAGGAACTGGAAACACAAGGTTTCTTTCGGGAAAACTCATTTTCTTAGAAGAAGCAGGCAGGCAGTGACTAAATCCCCGGCAACAACAATGCTTTTCAGGTATCTTCAAGGCCGCATAAATGCAACATTCCTATTGGCAAACAAGCCTTGTGCCATCAGTCTCCAATTTCTAGGTTGACACGCAGCATACACGGAGGACAGAGCTTCCTGGTTCTATTCACTGTTCTGTTACCGAAACGGGTGTTGAAGTAAGGTTCCTAGGAGTCTTGGAAAGCTTACTAACGTTAAACTAAAGCAGAACAGCGTTGAAGGCCTCAAGGATCTGCTGCATGCTTCCCGTTTTGTAACGATATTCAGGGCCTTACATCGAGGCTAGTGCTCCCCTTGACTTTCACTTTAGTTATACAGCAGAGTAGGGTTAGCTTCCAACTAGGAACTGGAAGCACAAGGTTTCCTTCAGGAAAACTCATTTATTCGCAGAAGCAGGAAGGCAGTGACTAAAACCCGGGCAACAACAATGCTTTTCAGGTATATTCGAGGCCTCATGAACGGAGCTTTCAGAATGGGCAAACAAGCCTTGTGCCATCAGTCTCCAATTTGTAAGTTCATATGCGGCATACACGCAGGACCAAAGCTTCCTGGCTCTAGGCAGTTTTCTGACACCCAAACGTGTGCGGAAGCAAGGTCTCTAGGAAACTTGGAAAGCTTACTACCGTTAAACTAAAGCAGAACAGCGTTCAAGGCGTCATGAAGCTGCTGCATACATCCCGTTTTGTAAAGATATTCAGGGCCTTACATTGAGGCTACTGCTCCCCTTGACTTTCATTTAGTTATGGAGCAGAGCAGGGTGAACTTCCAACTAGGAACTGGAAGCACAAGGTTTCTTTCAGGGAAACTCATTTATTCGCAGAAGCAGGCACGCAGTGACTAAATCCCCGGCAAAAACAATGCTATTGAGGTATCTTCGAGGCCGCATGAACGGAGCTTTCCTAATGGCTAAACAAGCCTTGTGCCATCAGTCTCTAATTTCTAGGTTGACACGCAGCACACACGGAGGACCAGAGCTTCCTGGCTCTATGCAGTGTACTGTTACGGAAAGGGGTGCTGTAGCAAGGCCCTAAGAGTCTTGTAAAGCTTACGATCGTGAAACTGAAGCAGAGCAGTGAAGAAGGCCTCATGGAGCTGCTCCACGCCTCTCGTTTGGCAAGGCAAATCAGGGCCTTCCTTCGAGGCCAGGGCTCACGTTGACTTTCACTTTAGGTATAGAGCAGAGCATGGTGAGCTTCCAAATAGGAACTGGAAGCACAAGGTTTCTTAGCGGAATACTCAATATCTTCTCAGAACCATGCCGGCAGTGACTAAAACGCGGGCAACAACAATGCTTTTCAGGTATATTCGAGGCCGCATGAACGGAGCTTTCAGAATGGGCAAACAAGCCTTGTGCCATCAGTCTCCAATTTGTAAGTTCATATGTGGCATACACGCAGGACCAAAGCTTCCTGCTTCTAGGCAGTATTCTGATACCGAATCGGGTGCTGAAGCTAGGTCTCTAGGCGTCTTGGAAAGCTTACTACCGTTAAACTAAAGCAGAACAGCGTTCAAGGCCTCATGAAGCTGCTGAAACCTCCCGTTTTGTAAGGATATTCAGGGCCTTACATCGAGGCTAGTGCTCCCCTTGACTTTCACTTTAGTTATACAGCAGAGTAGGGTGAGCTTCCAACCAGGAACTGGAAGCACAAGGTTTCTTTCGGGAAAACTCATTTTCTTAGCAGAAGCAGGCAGGGAGTGACTAAATCCCCGGCAACAACAATGCTTTCAGGTATCTTCGAGGCCGCATGAACGGAGCTTTCCTAATGGGAAAACAAGCCTTGTGCCATCAGTCTCCAATTTCTAGATTGACACGCAGCATACACGGAGGACCAGAGCTTCCTGGCTCTATGCAGTGTACTGTTACCGAAACGGGTGCTGTAACAAGTCCCTAAGAGTCTTTAAAAGCTTACGATCGTGAAACTGAAGCAGAACAGTGAAGAAGGCCTCATGGAGCTGCTCCACGCCTCTCGTTTGGCAAGGCAAATCAGGGCCTTCCTTCGAGGCCAGGGCTCACGTTGACTTTCACTTTAGTTAAAGAGAGGAGCAGGGTGAGCTTCCAACTAGGAACTGGAAACAGAAGGTTTCTTTCGGGAAAATTCATTTTCTTAGCAGAAGTAGGCAGGCAGTGACTAAATCCCCGGCAACAACTATGCTTTTTAGGTATATTCGAGGCCGCATAAACGGAGCTTTCAGAATGGGCAAACAAGCTTTGTGCCATCACTCTCCAATTTGTAAGTTCATATGCGGCATACACGCAGGACCAAAGCTTCCTGGCTCTAGGCAGTTATCTGACACCCAAACGGGTGCTGAAGCAAGGTCTCTAGGAGTCTTGGAAAGCTTACTACAGTTAAACTAAAGCAGAACACCGTTCAAGGCCTCATGAAGCTGCTGCATACCTCCCGTTTTGTAAGGATATTCAGGGCCTTACATCGAGGCTAGTGCTCCCCTTGACTTTCATTTAGTTATGGAACAGAGAAGGGTGAGCTTCCAACTAGGAACTGGAAGCACAAGGTTTCCTTCAGGAAAACTCATTTATTCGCAGAAGCAGGCAGGCAGTGACTAAATCCCCAGCAACAACAATGCTATTCAGGTATCTTCGAGGCCGCATGAACGGAGCTTTCCTAATGGGAAAACAAGCCTTGTGCCATCAGTCTCCAATTTCTAGGTTGACACGCAGCATACATGGAGGACCAGAGCTTCCTTGCTCTATGCAGTGTTCTGTTACAGAAACGGGTGTTGAAGTCATGTTCCTAGGAGTCTTGGAAAGTTACTACCGTTAAACTAAAGCAGAACAGCGTTGAAGGCCTCAAGGAGCTCTTGCATGCCTCCCGTTTTGTAAGGATATTCAGGGCCTTACATGGAGGCTAGTGGTCCCATTGACTTCCACTTTAGTTAAAGAGAGGAGCAGGGTGAGCTTCCCACTAGGAAATGGAAACAGAAGGTTTCTTTCAGGAAAACTCATTTTCTTAGCAGAAGCAGGCAGGCAGTGACTAAATCCCCGGCAACAACAATGCTTTTCAGGTATTTTCAAGGCCGCATGAATGGAACTTTCCTATTGGCAAAACAAGCCTTGTGCCATCAGTCTCCAATTTCTAGGTTAACACGCAGCATACACGGAGGACCAGAGCTTCCTGGCTCTATGCAGTGTACTGTTACCGAAACGGGGGCTGTAGCAGGTCCCTAAGAGTCTTGAGAAGCTTACGACCGTGAAACTGAAGCAGAACAGTGAAGAAGGCCTCATGGAGCTGTTCCACGCCTCCCGTTTGGCAAGGCCAAAAAGTGCCTTCCTTCTAGGTCAGGGCTCACTTTGACTTTCACTTTAGGAACAGAGCAGAGCAGGGTGAGCTTCCAAATAGGAACTGGAAGCACAAGGTTTCTTTCAGGAAAACTCATTTTCTTTGCAGAAGCAGGCAGGCAGTGACTAAATCCCTGGCAACAACAATGCTTTTCAGGTATCTTCGAGGCCGCATGAATGGAGCTTTCCTATTGGCAAAACAAGCCTTGTGCCATCAGTTTCCTAATTTCTAGGTTGACACACAGCATACTCGGAGGACCAGAGCTTCCTGGCTCTATGCAGTGTACTGTTACCGAAACGGGTGCTGTAGCAGGTCCCTAAGAGTCTTGAGAAGCTTACGACCGTGAAACTGAAGCAGAACAGTGAAGAAGGCCTCATGGAGCTGTTCCACGCCTCCCGTTTGGCAAGGCCAAAAAGGGCCTTCCATCGAGTCCAGGGCTCACGTTGACTTTCACTTTAGGTAAAGAGCAGAGCAGGGTGAACTTCCAAATAGGAAATGGAAGCCCAAGGTTTCTTACCGGAAAACTCAATATCTTCTCAGAACCATGCCGGCAGTGACTAAAACCTGGGCAACAATAATGCTTTTCAGGTATATTCGAGGCCGCATGAACGGAGCTTTCAGAATGGGCAAACAAGCCTTGTGCCATCAGTCTCCAATTTGTAAGTTCATATGCGGCATACACGCAGGACCAAAGCTTCCTGGCTCTAGGCAGTTTTCTGACACCCAAACGTGTGCGGAAGCAAGGTCTCTAGGAAACTTGGAAAGCTTACTACCGTTAAACTAAAGCAGAACAGCGTTCAAGGCGTCATGAAGCTGCTGAATACATCCCGTTTTGTAAAGATATTCAGGGCCTTACATTGAGGCTACTGCTCCCCTTGACTTTCATTTAGTTATGGAGCAGAGCAGGGTGAACTTCCAACTAGGAACTGGAAGCACAAGGTTTCTTTCAGGGAAACTCATTTATTCGCAGAAGCAGGCACGCAGTGACTAAATCCCCGGCAAAAACAATGCTATTGAGGTATCTTCGAGGCCGCATGAACGGAGCTTTCCTAATGGCTAAACAAGCCTTGTGCCATCAGTCTCTAATTTCTAGGTTGACACGCAGCACACACGGAGGACCAGAGCTTCCTGGCTCTATGCAGTGTACTGTTACGGAAAGGGGTGCTGTAGCAAGGCCCTAAGAGTCTTGTAAAGCTTACGATCGTGAAACTGAAGCAGAGCAGTGAAGAAGGCCTCATGGAGCTGCTCCACGCCTCTCGTTTGGCAAGGCAAATCAGGGCCTTCCTTCGAGGCCAGGGCTCACGTTGACTTTCACTTTAGGTATAGAGCAGAGCATGGTGAGCTTCCAAATAGGAACTGGAAGCACAAGGTTTCTTAGCGGAATACTCAATATCTTCTCAGAACCATGCCGGCAGTGACTAAAACGCGGGCAACAACAATGCTTTTCAGGTATATTCGAGGCCGCATGAACGGAGCTTTCAGAATGGGCAAACAAGCCTTGTGCCATCAGTCTCCAATTTGTAAGTTCATATGTGGCATACACGCAGGACCAAAGCTTCCTGCTTCTAGGCAGTATTCTGATACCGAATCGGGTGCTGAAGCTAGGTCTCTAGGCGTCTTGGAAAGCTTACTACCGTTAAACTAAAGCAGAACAGCGTTCAAGGCCTCATGAAGCTGCTGAAACCTCCCGTTTTGTAAGGATATTCAGGGCCTTACATCGAGGCTAGTGCTCCCCTTGACTTTCACTTTAGTTATACAGCAGAGTAGGGTGAGCTTCCAACCAGGAACTGGAAGCACAAGGTTTCTTTCGGGAAAACTCATTTTCTTAGCAGAAGCAGGCAGGGAGTGACTAAATCCCCGGCAACAACAATGCTTTCAGGTATCTTCGAGGCCGCATGAACGGAGCTTTCCTAATGGGAAAACAAGCCTTGTGCCATCAGTCTCCAATTTCTAGATTGACACGCAGCATACACGGAGGACCAGAGCTTCCTGGCTCTATGCAGTGTACTGTTACCGAAACGGGTGCTGTAACAAGTCCCTAAGAGTCTTTAAAAGCTTACGATCGTGAAACTGAAGCAGAACAGTGAAGAAGGCCTCATGGAGCTGCTCCACGCCTCTCGTTTGGCAAGGCAAATCAGGGCCTTCCTTCGAGGCCAGGGCTCACGTTGACTTTCACTTTAGTTAAAGAGAGGAGCAGGGTGAGCTTCCAACTAGGAACTGGAAACAGAAGGTTTCTTTCGGGAAAATTCATTTTCTTAGCAGAAGTAGGCAGGCAGTGACTAAATCCCCGGCAACAACTATGCTTTTTAGGTATATTCGAGGCCGCATAAACGGAGCTTTCAGAATGGGCAAACAAGCTTTGTGCCATCACTCTCCAATTTGTAAGTTCATATGCGGCATACACGCAGGACCAAAGCTTCCTGGCTCTAGGCAGTTATCTGACACCCAAACGGGTGCTGAAGCAAGGTCTCTAGGAGTCTTGGAAAGCTTACTACAGTTAAACTAAAGCAGAACACCGTTCAAGGCCTCATGAAGCTGCTGCATACCTCCCGTTTTGTAAGGATATTCAGGGCCTTACATCGAGGCTAGTGCTCCCCTTGACTTTCATTTAGTTATGGAACAGAGAAGGGTGAGCTTCCAACTAGGAACTGGAAGCACAAGGTTTCCTTCAGGAAAACTCATTTATTCGCAGAAGCAGGCAGGCAGTGACTAAATCCCCAGCAACAACAATGCTATTCAGGTATCTTCGAGGCCGCATGAACGGAGCTTTCCTAATGGGAAAACAAGCCTTGTGCCATCAGTCTCCAATTTCTAGGTTGACACGCAGCATACATGGAGGACCAGAGCTTCCTTGCTCTATGCAGTGTTCTGTTACAGAAACGGGTGTTGAAGTCATGTTCCTAGGAGTCTTGGAAAGTTACTACCGTTAAACTAAAGCAGAACAGCGTTGAAGGCCTCAAGGAGCTCTTGCATGCCTCCCGTTTTGTAAGGATATTCAGGGCCTTACATGGAGGCTAGTGGTCCCATTGACTTCCACTTTAGTTAAAGAGAGGAGCAGGGTGAGCTTCCCACTAGGAAATGGAAACAGAAGGTTTCTTTCAGGAAAACTCATTTTCTTAGCAGAAGCAGGCAGGCAGTGACTAAATCCCCGGCAACAACAATGCTTTTCAGGTATTTTCAAGGCCGCATGAATGGAACTTTCCTATTGGCAAAACAAGCCTTGTGCCATCAGTCTCCAATTTCTAGGTTAACACGCAGCATACACGGAGGACCAGAGCTTCCTGGCTCTATGCAGTGTACTGTTACCGAAACGGGGGCTGTAGCAGGTCCCTAAGAGTCTTGAGAAGCTTACGACCGTGAAACTGAAGCAGAACAGTGAAGAAGGCCTCATGGAGCTGTTCCACGCCTCCCGTTTGGCAAGGCCAAAAAGTGCCTTCCTTCTAGGTCAGGGCTCACTTTGACTTTCACTTTAGGAACAGAGCAGAGCAGGGTGAGCTTCCAAATAGGAACTGGAAGCACAAGGTTTCTTTCAGGAAAACTCATTTTCTTTGCAGAAGCAGGCAGGCAGTGACTAAATCCCTGGCAACAACAATGCTTTTCAGGTATCTTCGAGGCCGCATGAATGGAGCTTTCCTATTGGCAAAACAAGCCTTGTGCCATCAGTTTCCTAATTTCTAGGTTGACACACAGCATACTCGGAGGACCAGAGCTTCCTGGCTCTATGCAGTGTACTGTTACCGAAACGGGTGCTGTAGCAGGTCCCTAAGAGTCTTGAGAAGCTTACGACCGTGAAACTGAAGCAGAACAGTGAAGAAGGCCTCATGGAGCTGTTCCACGCCTCCCGTTTGGCAAGGCCAAAAAGGGCCTTCCATCGAGTCCAGGGCTCACGTTGACTTTCACTTTAGGTAAAGAGCAGAGCAGGGTGAACTTCCAAATAGGAAATGGAAGCCCAAGGTTTCTTACCGGAAAACTCAATATCTTCTCAGAACCATGCCGGCAGTGACTAAAACCTGGGCAACAATAATGCTTTTCAGGTATATTCGAGGCCGCATGAACGGAGCTTTCAGAATGGGCAAACAAGCCTTGTGCCATCAGTCTCCAATTTGTAAGTTCATATGCGGCATACACGCAGGACCAAAGCTTCCTGGCTCTAGGCAGTTTTCTGACACCCAAACGTGTGCGGAAGCAAGGTCTCTAGGAAACTTGGAAAGCTTACTACCGTTAAACTAAAGCAGAACAGCGTTCAAGGCGTCATGAAGCTGCTGAATACATCCCGTTTTGTAAAGATATTCAGGGCCTTACATTGAGGCTACTGCTCCCCTTGACTTTCATTTAGTTATGGAGCAGAGCAGGGTGAACTTCCAACTAGGAACTGGAAGCACAAGGTTTCTTTCAGGGAAACTCATTTATTCGCAGAAGCAGGCACGCAGTGACTAAATCCCCGGCAAAAACAATGCTATTGAGGTATCTTCGAGGCCGCATGAACGGAGCTTTCCTAATGGCTAAACAAGCCTTGTGCCATCAGTCTCTAATTTCTAGGTTGACACGCAGCACACACGGAGGACCAGAGCTTCCTGGCTCTATGCAGTGTACTGTTACGGAAAGGGGTGCTGTAGCAAGGCCCTAAGAGTCTTGTAAAGCTTACGATCGTGAAACTGAAGCAGAGCAGTGAAGAAGGCCTCATGGAGCTGCTCCACGCCTCTCGTTTGGCAAGGCAAATCAGGGCCTTCCTTCGAGGCCAGGGCTCACGTTGACTTTCACTTTAGGTATAGAGCAGAGCATGGTGAGCTTCCAAATAGGAACTGGAAGCACAAGGTTTCTTAGCGGAATACTCAATATCTTCTCAGAACCATGCCGGCAGTGACTAAAACGCGGGCAACAACAATGCTTTTCAGGTATATTCGAGGCCGCATGAACGGAGCTTTCAGAATGGGCAAACAAGCCTTGTGCCATCAGTCTCCAATTTGTAAGTTCATATGTGGCATACACGCAGGACCAAAGCTTCCTGCTTCTAGGCAGTATTCTGATACCGAATCGGGTGCTGAAGCTAGGTCTCTAGGCGTCTTGGAAAGCTTACTACCGTTAAACTAAAGCAGAACAGCGTTCAAGGCCTCATGAAGCTGCTGAAACCTCCCGTTTTGTAAGGATATTCAGGGCCTTACATCGAGGCTAGTGCTCCCCTTGACTTTCACTTTAGTTATACAGCAGAGTAGGGTGAGCTTCCAACCAGGAACTGGAAGCACAAGGTTTCTTTCGGGAAAACTCATTTTCTTAGCAGAAGCAGGCAGGGAGTGACTAAATCCCCGGCAACAACAATGCTTTCAGGTATCTTCGAGGCCGCATGAACGGAGCTTTCCTAATGGGAAAACAAGCCTTGTGCCATCAGTCTCCAATTTCTAGATTGACACGCAGCATACACGGAGGACCAGAGCTTCCTGGCTCTATGCAGTGTACTGTTACCGAAACGGGTGCTGTAACAAGTCCCTAAGAGTCTTTAAAAGCTTACGATCGTGAAACTGAAGCAGAACAGTGAAGAAGGCCTCATGGAGCTGCTCCACGCCTCTCGTTTGGCAAGGCAAATCAGGGCCTTCCTTCGAGGCCAGGGCTCACGTTGACTTTCACTTTAGTTAAAGAGAGGAGCAGGGTGAGCTTCCAACTAGGAACTGGAAACAGAAGGTTTCTTTCGGGAAAATTCATTTTCTTAGCAGAAGTAGGCAGGCAGTGACTAAATCCCCGGCAACAACTATGCTTTTTAGGTATATTCGAGGCCGCATAAACGGAGCTTTCAGAATGGGCAAACAAGCTTTGTGCCATCACTCTCCAATTTGTAAGTTCATATGCGGCATACACGCAGGACCACAGCTTCCTGGCTCTAGGCAGTTATCTGACACCCAAACGGGTGCTGAAGCAAGGTCTCTAGGAGTCTTGGAAAGCTTACTACAGTTAAACTAAAGCAGAACACCGTTCAAGGCCTCATGAAGCTGCTGCATACCTCCCGTTTTGTAAGGGATATTCAGGGCCTTACATCGAGGCTAGTGCTCCCCTTGACTTTCATTTAGTTATGGAACAGAGAAGGGTGAGCTTCCAACTAGGAACTGGAAGCACAAGGTTTCCTTCAGGAAAACTCATTTATTCGCAGAAGCAGGCAGGCAGTGACTAAATCCCCAGCAACAACAATGCTATTCAGGTATCTTCGAGGCCGCATGAACGGAGGCTTTCCTAATGGGAAAACAAGCCTTGTGCCATCAGTCTCCAATTTCTAGGTTGACACGCAGCATACATGGAGGACCAGAGCTTCCTTGCTCTATGCAGTGTTCTGTTACAGAAACGGGTGTTGAAGTCATGTTCCTAGGAGTCTTGAAAGTTACTACCGTTAAACTAAAGCAGAACAGCGTTGAAGGCCTCAAGGAGCTCTTGCATGCCTCCCGTTTTGTAAGGATATTCAGGGCCTTACATGGAGGCTAGTGGTCCCATTGACTTCCACTTTAGTTAAAGAGAGGAGCAGGGTGAGCTTCCCACTAGGAAATGGAAACAGAAGGTTTCTTTCAGGAAAACTCATTTTCTTAGCAGAAGCAGGCAGGCAGTGACTAAATCCCCGGCAACAACAATGCTTTTCAGGTATTTTCAAGGCCGCATGAATGGAACTTTCCTATTGGCAAAACAAGCCTTGTGCCATCAGTCTCCAATTTCTAGGTTAACACGCAGCATACACGGAGGACCAGAGCTTCCTGGCTCTATGCAGTGTACTGTTACCGAAACGGGGGCTGTAGCAGGTCCCTAAGAGTCTTGAGAAGCTTACGACCGTGAAACTGAAGCAGAACAGTGAAGAAGGCCTCATGGAGCTGTTCCACGCCTCCCGTTTGGCAAGGCCAAAAAGTGCCTTCCTTCTAGGTCAGGGCTCACTTTGACTTTCACTTTAGGAACAGAGCAGAGCAGGGTGAGCTTCCAAATAGGAACTGGAAGCACAAGGTTTCTTTCAGGAAAACTCATTTTCTTTGCAAGAAGCAGGCAGGCAGTGACTAAATCCCTGGCAACAACAATGCTTTTCAGGTATCTTCGAGGCCGCATGAATGGAGCTTTCCTATTGGCAAAACAAGCCTTGTGCCATCAGTTTCCTAATTTCTAGGTTGACACACAGCATACTCGGAGACCAGAGCTTCCTGGCTCTATGCAGTGTACTGTTACCGAAACGGGTGCTGTAGCAGGTCCCTA